>NW_027314540.1:0-13820 GCF_040954645.1 Diabrotica undecimpunctata | reverse complement strand
CGCGCTATCTCAGAGTATTTTCTATTCATATAGTTTAAATCGTCATATTCTTGAGCCAATATTACTTGATCGTCTGCAAAGTTAAGCGAATATATTATAGTGTTGGTGAGTGGTATCTCCATTGTTTTACATTTTTGTTTCCATCTTTTTAAAACGCTTTCGAGATATATTTTAAATAAATTGGGGACCAGGCAACGTTCTTGCTTTAATCCCTTTGATGTTACAAACCCTGTTGTTCCTCCGATAGTGGCTGTAAGACCTTGACGGCAGTCTGTAGCCTGCCGCAGAAAATGGAACAAGTATGTGTGTGCTAATGCATGGGATCTCCCTAATAAGGAGCTCTTCATTGAAAGGAGGTATCCCCTATAACCGGTTTGGGCTTAGTAAATAGAAAGTATAAACATATGTGAAATTACCTCACTAGAGCAGTTCCTGCCACTACTTTTAAGAATATCTGGGAATCTTTCCTAGGTAGTCCAAATATTAGAAATGGATGAACTGCTTCAGCAGCCAAGAGGCAGCATTTCCAAGGTAACACACCCCTACCTGGTTTTAACACTACTGGCAAAAAATCAATGAGAAGGCCTATGACCTTCACAGCTACATCTTCAGTCTACGACACTACCCATATCACCAACGTATAGTCATTTAGATATGATAATGCACCTAACTAAAAACTGATGGAGAAAACCAACGAAAAAACCCGTAATCCAAAGTGTGAGATACTTATTCGAGTGGACATTTGTTCCCTAGCTACTGGTGAGAATAGTATGGAAGCAATAGTAAAAATAAAAGAAAAAATGGATATTTAGGAGACTAAAGAATCCTAAAAAAGGCAAAGTAGGAAAAGAACATCTCCAAAGTAGGAGAAGAACAGATCCTCAAATACACTCAAGTTACAAAGCACGTGGTGTTCGTGTGTATTAAGGTATAAAAAAAATTGCTTATTACAAGCTTAAATTTTTATTTTAAGAAGATCTTTTCGGAATTAAATCATTCCATCATCAGTTAACTAAAAGAGAGAGTAAAAATACCAATATTAAAAAACACAAGTTAAAATTTAAATATATAGAAATAACACGTTGGTTTTTTACTACTTACATAAAAAGTTGTTAAAAAACATTGTATGGCCACTTAAAAAAACTTTCGAAGGACATCCGTATTAAAATATAATCCTCATGGTTTTATCAAGGTAAATGCAATAGACTTAACTTATTGATTATTAAAACTGAAGATGGGGGCATCTTACATGACCCCCTGTAGCTGGTGAAGTTTTTTCGACTTACATTACCTCTGATCTGTTCTGGAGTCTTGGGCTAACTGATATAAAGATGGTATGAAAAATCAGTTAGTACCCATCAATGTCAAGTGGAATGATGTAGTAGGAGCAAAAGTCATTGTGCTTAAGTTTGTGAATAGGCAGTTTTTAGTGAAGTATTGTGTTTTGTGTGTAGTAAAATCAATAGCAATTTTTGTTATTTTAAAAGGTGGTAGAATGTAAAACAATGAGTGACTGCGATGTAAAATAAATTTGGTATACCAGGGTAAGGCAAAATTTAAGTTAGGTAGTTGAAATTAATAAATCATTTGGAAGCGGTAAAGAAAATGTTATTACCTAATTGTTTCCTTGTATGAAGTAGATATAGATAAAAGTTGGTTTGAAATTTGTGGAAGATGAATCGAGGAAAAAGAAATAAAAGAAAGAGAAAGAAAATGAAGTAGGAGATGAATGTAAAGATGTAAGCTGGGGATACTGAAACTGATTGTGATAAGAGATTGATAGATGTGGTGTGAGTATTTATAAGAAAATCTGTGTGATTAATCAGATGGTAGTTATTGGAGAGGATGGGAAATGGGATATTGGAAAAGTGATGTTAGTGTATTAATGGTGACAAGAATAGAGTTAAGTATGGCGGATTAAATAAGGTGATATTAAGATATGGGAAATTAGAAAGAAATGTAGAAGTAAGTAAAACTGGATGTGTAGTTAACAGAAAGAAAGTTAGATCAGGAAAATAATTGTCGATGAAGTGGAACAAAGTCTCTATTGATGCTGGTGTGACGATTAACACAATTGGGACTGTTTTTCTTTTCCTTGACTATTTCCAAATCCTCAAAAAGGTCAAGTTTGAGATAATCTCTACCTGGGATGTTATGAAGAAGAGAAATGTCATCTGGTACCTTGATTGTGTGATTGTGATATTTGAGATGATGGGAGAAAGAAGAAGTGTTATCTAACTTAGAATGTTCTATGGCCCTGGTTACTAGAGATCTACAAGTTCTACCAATATAAGTGGCATCACAGTCAGAACATTGAAGTTTATAAACCCCACTGCGTTTGCTGAAGTCAATAGAGTCCTTACTATTGCATAATGATCTACTCAATTTATTGTTAACTTTAAAGGTAATCTTAATATTTTCAACAGAATTCAAGATAGTGTTTTTGATTGATTCGGAAAGTGTTGGACAGTGAAATGGTAATGAGAAGTAAGATGGGGAATCTGAAGTAATGTTATGGTAAGCTGATTGTTGAAGCAATTTACGTTTCTTTTTATAAATGAGTTTATGGATGATATCTGGGTTGTAGCCATTATTGAAAGCAATCTGTTTGATTATGTTTAGTTCTTGGATGTAGTTAGTGTTGGATAATGGAATGGTTTCTAAACGATGAATGAAGCTGTTGAATGCAGATAATTTGTGTGAAATGGGATGGTTAGAATTGAAATGTATGACATGATCTGTTTGTGTGGGTTTTCTGTAGATGCTATAATCAAAGACATTATTAATTCTATTGATGGAAAGGTCTAAAAAATTGATGGAGAAGTTAGATTCTAATTCCATAGTGAATTTGATATTGGGGTGAATATTATTGATAGTGTTTAATAAGGAAAAGGCTGTATTTGAGTTACCTCTAATGAAAACTAAGCAATCATCAACGTAACGGAACCAGTGTAGAATTGTATTGTTAGTCATGATTTGAGTGGATTCTAGATGATTCATGAAGAGGTCAGCTAAAAAGGGGGAAAGACAACTTCCCATGGCCAAGCCATCAGGTTGTTTATAAAAAATATTATTGAAAGAAAAATAATCTTGTGATAAACAAAAGGAAAGTATTTCTATTATTGGTGTGATGACTGAGGGATTAGTTGATTTAGATGTGAGAAGGTCCTGGACTAACTGAATAGTTTCAAGTTTAGGTACAGAAGTAAAGAGATTGCTAACGTCAAATGAAAGCATAGTCATATCTGGTAGGAGTTTTATGTGATTGAGTTTGGATATAAGTTGGGATGAGTTTTTGATGGAAAAAGTGGGAGAAAAACTTGTTATGTCCTTGATTACCCTGAGTATGAATTTAGAGATTATGGAGACCGGGGTGTTGATGAAACTGACTACTGGACGGATTGGAATGCCCTCTTTGTGGATTTTTGGAAGACCATACAGTCTAGGAATTAATGGGTTACTAGGGATTTTGTAATATGGTGCATGAAAATCAGTGAAAAAAGTAGAATATTTCTTTAAAAATGCTTTTTGTTTATTAATGAATCTGTTAAGTGGGTCATGTGGAAGTACTATGAAGCCATTATTATTCAAAAAGGTGGAAACTTTGTTGATGTATTCAGTGTGGTCTAGAATTACTAAGCAATTTCCTTTATCTGATTTGGATATTATTAGATTATGGTTTTTTATTTTATTTTTTATTGAATTTAAAGTTTTTAAACTATTATGATGTGGATGATGAAAATGTGAATTGGAAGTTAAGTTTTTGTATGCAGCATGAAGTTTTTTGAAACAATTATTTCTAATGACATTTTTTTGTTGTAAAGAAATTGAAAGTTTTTCTATGATTATGTCTATTTCTATGGAAAGTTCTTGTAGGTCTATTTCAGAGATGTCTGTGGGAATAGAAAATTGGAGGCCATGATTCAAGAGTTCTAATTCATCTTGTGAGAAATTTATATTGGATAAATTTTTGATTCTAGGGTGAAATTTGAAGTTAGAAAATTTGGATCTATTATTAGAAGAATTGGTGGACACTAAATGTGACTTCTGTTGAATGAGATTGTGAAGTTTATTATTAAGTTTGAAAAATATAACTGAAGCACAATGGTTAACTTTGTCCTGTACATCATGCAAAAAAGAGGTTAAGTCTAGATTATCAAAATGTTGTAAAAGTCTATTGTACATTACCTTCATATTACAATTGATGTTATCTAACTTGGAATAATGTTTGCCTATTTCTTTCCTGAGGAGTTTGGTTTGTAGTTGATTAACATATGTACTGGGTACATTTTTTGATGTTTTAACTCTAGCGAATACAGGAACTACATTATTATTAATACATTGATGAATAAACCATATGTCCAACTCTAATTGTTTCCTCCTTGTAGCCAGACGAATGTATTGGTTAGCCCAAATGACCATATCGTCAATTTAAAATTAAAAGTGAAACTGGAACAAACCATGAAGTGGAAATATCCAGGAGTGGCTAGTATACCTGTTGAATACAAAGCACGTGGTGTTCGTGTGTATTAAGGTATAAAAAAAATTGCTTATTACAAGCTTAAATTTTTATTTTAAGAAGATCTTTTCGGAATTCAATCATTCCATCATCAGTTAACTAAAAGAGAGAGTAAAAATACCAATATTAAAAAACACAAGTTAAAATTTAAATATATAGAAATAACACGTTGGTTTTTTACTACTTACATAAAAAGTTGTTAAAAAACATTGTATGGCCACTTAAAAAAACTTTCGAAGGACATCCGTATTAAAATATAATCCTCATGGTTTTATCAAGGTAAATGCAATAGACTTAACTTATTGATTATTAAAACTGAAGATGGGGGCATCTTACATGACCCCCTGTAGCTGGTGAAGTTTTTTCGACTTACATTACCTCTGATCTGTTCTGGAGTCTTGGGCTAACTGATATAAAGATGGTATGAAAAATCAGTTAGTACCCATCAATGTCAAGTGGAATGATGTAGTAGGAGCAAAAGTCATTGTGCTTAAGTTTGTGAATAGGCAGTTTTTAGTGAAGTATTGTGTTTTGTGTGTAGTAATTGTATTGATTTTACTACACACAAAACACAATACTTCACTAAAAACTGCCTATTCACAAACTTAAGCACAATGACTTTTGCTCCTACTACATCATTCCACTTGACATTGATGGGTACTAACTGATTTTTCATACCATCTTTATATCAGTTAGCCCAAGACTCCAGAACAGATCAGAGGTAATGTAAGTCGAAAAAACTTCACCAGCTACAGGGGGTCATGTAAGATGCCCCCATCTTCAGTTTTAATAATCAATAAGTTAAGTCTATTGCATTTACCTTGATAAAACCATGAGGATTATATTTAATACGGATGTCCTTCGAAAGTTTTTTTAAGTGGCCATACAATGTTTTTTAACAACTTTTTATGTAAGTAGTAAAAAACCAACGTGTTATTTCTATATATTTAAATTTTAACTTGTGTTTTTTAATATTGGTATTTTTACTCTCTCTTTTAGTTAACTGATGATGGAATGATTTAATTCCGAAAAGATCTTCTTAAAATAAAAATTTAAGCTTGTAATAAGCAATTTTTTTTATACCTTAATACACACGAACACCACGTGCTTTGTATTCAACAGGTATACTAGCCACTCCTGGATATTTCCACTTCATGGTTTGTTCCAGTTTCACTTTTAATTTTAAATTGACGATATGGTCATTTGGGCTAACCAATACATTCGTCTGGCTACAAGGAGGAAACAATTAGAGTTGGACATATGGTTTATTCATCAATGTATTAATAATAATGTAGTTCCTGTATTCGCTAGAGTTAAAACATCAAAAAATGTACCCAGTACATATGTTAATCAACTACAAACCAAACTCCTCAGGAAAGAAATAGGCAAACATTATTCCAAGTTAGATAACATCAATTGTAATATGAAGGTAATGTACAATAGACTTTTACAACATTTTGATAATCTAGACTTAACCTCTTTTTTGCATGATGTACAGGACAAAGTTAACCATTGTGCTTCAGTTAAATTTTTCAAACTTAATAATAAACTTCACAATCTCATTCAACAGAAGTCACATTTAGTGTCCACCAATTCTTCTAATAATAGATCCAAATTTTCTAACTTCAAATTTCACCCTAGAATCAAAAATTTATCCAATATAAATTTCTCACAAGATGAATTAGAACTCTTGAATCATGGCCTCCAATTTTCTATTCCCACAGACATCTCTGAAATAGACCTACAAGAACTTTCCATAGAAATAGACATAATCATAGAAAAACTTTCAATTTCTTTACAACAAAAAAATGTCATTAGAAATAATTGTTTCAAAAAACTTCATGCTGCATACAAAAACTTAACTTCCAATTCACATTTTCATCATCCACATCATAATAGTACTCTGAGATAGCGCGTAATAAAAAATAAAATAAAAAACCATAATCTAATAATATCCAAATCAGATAAAGGAAATTGCTTAGTAATTCTAGACCACACTGAATACATCAACAAAGTTTCCACCTTTTTGAATAATAATGGCTTCATAGTACTTCCACATGACCCACTTAACAGATTCATTAATAAACAAAAAGCATTTTTAAAGAAATATTCTACTTTTTTCACTGATTTTCATGCACCATATTACAAAATCCCTAGTAACCCATTAATTCCTAGACTGTATGGTCTTCCAAAAATCCACAAAGAGGGCATTCCAATCCGTCCAGTAGTCAGTTTCATCAACACCCCGGTCTCCATAATCTCTAAATTCATACTCAGGGTAATCAAGGACATAACAAGTTTTTCTCCCACTTTTTCCATCAAAAACTCATCCCAACTTATATCCAAACTCAATCACATAAAACTCCTACCAGATATGACTATGCTTTCATTTGACGTTAGCAATCTCTTTACTTCTGTACCTAAACTTGAAACTATTCAGTTAGTCCAGGACCTTCTCACATCTAAATCAACTAATCCCTCAGTCATCACACCAATAATAGAAATACTTTCCTTTTGTTTATCACAAGATTATTTTTCTTTCAATAATATTTTTTATAAACAACCTGATGGCTTGGCCATGGGAAGTTGTCTTTCCCCCTTTTTAGCTGACCTCTTCATGAATCATCTAGAATCCACTCAAATCATGACCAACAATACAATTCTACACTGGTTCCGTTACGTTGATGATTGCTTAGTTTTCATTAGAGGTAACTCAAATACAGCCTTTTCCTTATTAAACACTATCAATAATATTCACCCCAATATCAAATTCACTATGGAATTAGAATCTAACTTCTCCATCAATTTTTTAGACCTTTCCATCAATAGAATTAATAATGTCTTTGATTATAGCATCTACAGAAAACCCACACAAACAGATCATGTCATACATTTCAATTCTAACCATCCCATTTCACACAAATTATCTGCATTCAACAGCTTCATTCATCGTTTAGAAACCATTCCATTATCCAACACTAACTACATCCAAGAACTAAACATAATCAAACAGATTGCTTTCAATAATGGCTACAACCCAGATATCATCCATAAACTCATTTATAAAAAGAAACGTAAATTGCTTCAACAATCAGCTTACCATAACATTACTTCAGATTCCCCATCTTACTTCTCATTACCATTTCACTGTCCAACACTTTCCGAATCAATCAAAAACACTATCTTGAATTCTGTTGAAAATATTAAGATTACCTTTAAAGTTAACAATAAATTGAGTAGATCATTATGCAATAGTAAGGACTCTATTGACTTCAGCAAACGCAGTGGGGTTTATAAACTTCAATGTTCTGACTGTGATGCCACTTATATTGGTAGAACTTGTAGATCTCTAGTAACCAGGGCCATAGAACATTCTAAGTTAGATAACACTTCTTCTTTCTCCCATCATCTCAAATATCACAATCACACAATCAAGGTACCAGATGACATTTCTCTTCTTCATAACATCCCAGGTAGAGATTATCTCAAACTTGACCTTTTTGAGGATTACTCTGAGATAGCGCGTAAGAAAAACAGTCCCAATTGTGTTAATCGTCACACCAGCATCAATAGAGACTTTGTTCCACTTCATCGACAATTATTTTCCTGATCTAACTTTCTTTCTGTTAACTACACATCCAGTTTTACTTACTTCTACATTTCTTTCTAATTTCCCATATCTTAATATCACCTTATTTAATCCGCCATACTTAACTCTATTCTTGTCACCATTAATACACTAACATCACTTTTCCAATATCCCATTTCCCATCCTCTCCAATAACTACCATCTGATTAATCACACAGATTTTCTTATAAATACTCACACCACATCTATCAATCTCTTATCACAATCAGTTTCAGTATCCCCAGCTTACATCTTTACATTCATCTCCTACTTCATTTTCTTTCTCTTTCTTTTATTTCTTTTTCCTCGATTCATCTTCCACAAATTTCAAACCAACTTTTATCTATATCTACTTCATACAAGGAAACAATTAGGTAATAACATTTTCTTTACCGCTTCCAAATGATTTATTAATTTCAACTACCTAACTTAAATTTTGCCTTACCCTGGTATACCAAATTTATTTTACATCGCAGTCACTCATTGTTTTACATTCTACCACCTTTTAAAATACCAAAAATTGCTATTGATTTTACTACACACAAAACACAATACTTCACTAAAAACTGCCTATTCACAAACTTAAGCACAATGACTTTTGCTCCTACTACATCATTCCACTTGACATTGATGGGTACTAACTGATTTTTCATACCATCTTTATATCAGTTAGCCCAAGACTCCAGAACAGATCAGAGGTAATGTAAGTCGAAAAAACTTCACCAGCTACAGGGGGTCATGTAAGATGCCCCCATCTTCAGTTTTAATAATCAATAAGTTAAGTCTATTGCATTTACCTTGATAAAACCATGAGGATTATATTTTAATACGGATGTCCTTCGAAAGTTTTTTTAAGTGGCCATACAATGTTTTTTAACAACTTTTTATGTAAGTAGTAAAAAACCAACGTGTTATTTCTATATATTTAAATTTTAACTTGTGTTTTTTAATATTGGTATTTTTACTCTCTCTTTTAGTTAACTGATGATGGAATGATTTAATTCCGAAAAGATCTTCTTAAAATAAAAATTTAAGCTTGTAATAAGCAATTTTTTTTATACCTTAATACACACGAACACCACGTGCTTTGTATTCAACAGGTATACTAGCCACTCCTGGATATTTCCACTTCATGGTTTGTTCCAGTTTCACTTTTAACACTCAAGTTAAACTCAAGGGCATAAGGAGGAGACAAAGTGGGGCGACTCGAAAGCAGTTACATCGGCCACTGAAAGTAGGAATATCCTAAGAGAAAGCTCTAGAAGAAATACTACAAACAAGAAACCCTCCGAAACAGAAAGAGAAAAAGAGGATAAACCCTCTTTTACCAAAACCCCTAAGAAACAAATCAAGTCAGATGCAAGCACCCCTGAGAATGAGCAAATGAAGCCATCCCGAACCTAGAAGATAGCTATAAAGCTGCAATTAGCGGAATCAAGGAGGGAATAATCCACTTTGAGCACCCAGCACAGCTAATAGATAATGATATTCTTAAGGAGCTGCAGAAAGCCATTCTACAAGCCGTCGTATATCTACCCGAAGACCGACCAGAAGTTAAATTCTACGGCTGCTCACATCGGCCAGGACGGCTTCGACTGGAGAGTACTCTACTGCGAGAAATCGGATTCAGGAAACACCTGAACTTTCTTAATAGATGATTCTTGTATGAAGTCCTTGAGAAAGGTAAACTTCATGCCCTTGTTCAGCTTTGGTCAGATCATCATCAGATCAAAGAAGACCAGAAGAAAGGAGAAAAGGAGAAGACGGAAAAAAGGATATGGCGGCCAAACTTTCCTGAAAGTTTAAGCGGATCGACCAAAGAGAAAACGAAAGCATTCTCTTCCTCACAAGGCCAGCAACCGCGAAAACGAAAGGAGGGACAACTGAAAACCTCCCTAAATGACAAATTACCACCTCGAGATAGGGTTGAAAGTGGAGCTATAAAGATGGCTCTAGCAAAGAGTCTGGGGAAAAAGACCCTCCAAGAAAGGCGAATCTTCAACATGGCAAGGCTGCTTCATATACAATTGGCAGAAGATTCGCAAATGAAACTACAGATGTAGCACTAATCCAGGAGCCTTGGGTTACTGAAACTGGCCGAATTGGCGGCCTAGGATTAATCTTACGATAAAACCCACAGCGTGTATTATACTTAGGAAAGATATTAATCACCTATTACTGTCAGGTTTCTGCACGGAAGATGTGACTGCAGTTAAAATCAGTATAAGGGAGGAAGCGGACATACGTGATATAGTCGTATGCTCAGCATACTTCTACTGCGATTCGGAAAGTGATCGAACACTGTGGAAAGAACGAAAAGTCATCATCGACTGCTATGCCAACTCACACCACATGGTATGGTGAAGCAAAAGAACCGATGAATGAGGTGAGTACCTTTTTAACTATATTCTAAGAGAAGGACTCATATTGAACAATAAAACGGTTGAAGCTATTCCTACGTAATTTTCATAATTTTTCTTGTCAGTTTTTTATGTCGAGTACTGAGATAATATGATGTTCTCCATCCCTCAGGGATTTCGCTTTTGTTTATGCATTCTTGAAATACTTGCCAAACAGCAACTAGTTTCTACCGAAAAGTCCTTATAGAGACTACGCCTCAGAGCCAGTAACCCCAGTTTGGGAGTCTTACGTTGGATGACGTGAATTGTGTAAAACTTTACTAGCCTACATTATCAACAACAATGTAATTTAAAACAAATTTAACAACATTTAAAGGGTTTTTACCCTTATATTTTACTAAGGAATATAATGCAGGGTAAAATCAAAGGCAGAAGAAGCGTAGGTAGACGTAAAATCTCGTGGCTACGCAATCTCCGTGAATGGTTTGGATGCAGTTCAATTGAACTATTTAGGAGCGTAACCAACAAAATTATAATTGCCAGAATGATTTCCAATCTCCGATAGGAGCGGAACATGAAGAAGAAGACCCCTATATTTAGTGACTTCACACATGTCTACCTAGTAACATCATTGGTGATGGAATAATCATTACGAAAGCTGTGATGTAGCCCGAAAAGGTTTTTTTTTTAAATAAATATACTTGTTTATAAATGATTTTTTAATTAAATTTTAATTCCTGTACTCTGAGATAGCGCGTCTACAGGAAATTCATTTTCCTTGTGGATATTACTTAAATATATTAAGTGTGCGTCCATAATACTTATTGACACATTTTGAACGATAATATGACGTATGTTGAGCGGTTTTTGGAGATATTATGCTTCAGGGTTCCGAGAAAACGGGGGGATTCTTAGATGCACATTATATAGATAAAATAACTGATATTACCAATAATGACTATTTTTTAGGTTATTTATAATCTTTATTGCACCTAGAGATTTTTATTAAATTGTTTTTAAACTCATTTGAAAATATGCCAGTAATTATTTTTGTTATTTTGTGTCTGCTTTTTGATGGGAAAATATTATTATATGTAGTATTCCCACGTGTTTTTTTCTCAATTTATTATAAATTAGATAGCAGCTTTTAATAATTTACTTATAAATATAAATTACAACTTGTTAAATGTCGAGTAGTTCATAAACAAATATGCAAATTTTTCGCTTATTAAAGAACAATTATCATAAATTTCTCCGAAAGGATATTTCCGGTAAGACAGTCTGCAACATCTGCAATTACATATATATACAAAATACCTTATCGCCAGATGAAACCACTAGAGTAAATGACTTAATAATCATCATAACATTAAAATATTTTATAAGCGACTTACATCCGTAATTAAAACGATTCTATCCATATTTGCTTAGTGCTGCGACATTTTGCGGTGAATAAGAAAGTTGTTTGATCTTCTGTTCTTATGGGCATGTGAAGATATAAAAACTGAAAAAAGAAATTACAACTACAAATTAAACTTTTGACAAATAAGTACTTTTAGATGAATTATTTAATTAGATAAAAACAAGTCAGTTTTCCATATATGTACCAAGGACAATACACACAAACTGGAAAGTCGGGCGCCATTTTTGTCATGGGAAACTTACGGTGCTTGATAATACAATTGTATTAAGCCCAACTAGATAGGAATTAGAGCGTCTGTCAATAAATATGGCCAGAATAATGGTTCAGTATTATTGGTCAAATGAAAGGGAGATTTTAACGCAAAAATAGAATAGAATAGAATAGAATAAAATAGAATAGAAATACGCTCTATTGTCACTGAAAATTGTACAATTTTATGGCCAAATCTTACAAAATGTCAGAAAAATAACAATAATAATTTAAAATTTACTAAAATTACATAAATCGTCAACATCACAAAATAAAAATAATAAAAGACACAATCCATTGCAAAATTTAAATAAATTACAAATTGCATATTGCATAAGAAAAACTTACGAACTAATAAGTTTAAGTTGCTGCATGTGATACCCAAATATATATAAAAATACTTTAGTTACTTTTACATAAATTTTTTCCATCGCTTTTTAAGTTTGTGATGTCATTTATAAAGATACGAAAAAGTGGAGAACCCAATACTGAACCTTGTGGTATTCCACATACAATGCTTTTGTGATTAGAGTCAGTATCATTTGCTCTAAGTAGTTGTTTACTGTCCCTTAAGTAATATTGGAAGCCATTCAAAGAAAATGCTCGAATTCTGTAGAAATTTAGTTGTTTTTCAAAATTTCGTAATTTACACAATCAAAAGCTTTGGCATAGTCACAAAAAACAGTGACAGTGTAAAGATTATTGTTTAGTGCTTGATAGATCTCATGTAGAACAGAAAACATAGCATCGCTGGTACATTTATTAGATAAAAAGCCGAACTGACTTTGTGATAAAATGTAGTTTTCAATGAGAAAGGACATAAGTCCGGCTTTAATAAGTCTCTCAATAATTTTGGATAGGATCGGTCATAAGGCAATAGGTCTATAGTTGCAGACATTCCATTTTTGACCACCCGCATGGAGAGGAATAGTAATGGCTGTCTTTAGGCACTCTGGAATATTTGAAGATGTTACAACAATAAACAACGTAACAACTGGTGGTGACCATTGTACAGTTATATATGTATAATATATATTGTACATATGTACAATATAAATATTAACATCAAGGAAGAAAGAAAAAGGATCTTTAAGAAAACAACGCCGATAGAGGCCTTTAAAGTAATAACAAATGAAGAAGAATTCCGAAAGGTCGTAGCGAGTAAGTGCGAATCAAATCTTTCACATAATCAAATCCTTATGTGACAAGAACCAAAGAAGACAAAATAAGCAACGAAACTAAACAAATAATAAAGAAAAGAAGACAACTTAGGCATACGTAAAACCTAATAAATCAGTTAGAAAAGAACTAAAACGCCGCATGAAAAAATTGAACAAGAACTTCATAGAGGAAGTCATTGAAAACAACAGAGGCCTAAAATGTTTAAGACCAACAATTGATGTTCACAACATTATTAAAATTAAAGACTCCAATAATAAGAAAAAAAAAAAGGAAAAATATAAAATAACAAAGATGATTGAACACTTATACAAAATCTTATACAGCTCGCAAAGCCAGCCTAATTAAGCAATAAAGGAGATTGTCAAAAGAAAAATAAAAACTTGGGATAAGAGGTATTACCAAATTGTGGTTTACCAAAATGGTTTGAAAAAATTAGTACGATAACTCTGAGATAGCGCG
>NW_027314539.1:0-13845 GCF_040954645.1 Diabrotica undecimpunctata | reverse complement strand
ACGCGCTATCTCAGAGTCGTCGAAAAAATTTATAATTCGAATTGGTAATAAGAAATATTTAATGCGTTTAAAAGCACTTTATTTTATGTTACACTGTTACAAAAAATACTTTATTACAAAACGCATTTAACTAAGATTAACTTTGTTCTTATTTTCCTGCTATATACGAAAAGAATTTACGTAATACGCGGATAAATTGCGCAATGATTATAGGCGAGCGGTTTACCCCTCAAAAGACGCTTAGAAACAGAATATACCGACTAAAATTCTTTTTGCATTTCTAATGCACCAAACGTTTTTTATTCTATTCTATATATTTTTCCAAGTTGAAATGTATTTTTTCTTAATTTTTACAAGTGGGCCGGCAATTGTTATTAACAAATAACTAATACAAAAAAGCAATTTCACCGAATTGCTTCGGAATCAATTTTTTTAGGTGTATCTCATCAAAATAAACACTTCTTCTCTCTTGATAATTTTTCGAAAAATGCTTCCTTTTTGAGTTATTTGCATTTTTTTGTTGAAAAAATGCTGTAATTAGTGATTTTTGGGATTTTTTTGCCTTTCGAGCAGTCTACCGCTAAGTGTGTACAGCGGTTGCGGCGATACAGGCGTGCGGCACGTAGAAATATTTGTTTAAATTTAAAAAATTAATTCAATACAAATATTATGTACAATTTATTAAAAAAAAAAGATATTTCTAATTATTTTTATATACATATTATAATTAAAACAATTAAAATTAATTTTTTACAATGCTATAATAATGTAATTTTTCTTTTAATATACGTGGTGACTATATTATTGAATGTTTTATTACAGTGAAAGCATTAGCCTTAATTAACAGACATTAAGCAATATATAATTAATTGTCATTGAAAAATATAATAAAATTAAAATTTAATATTAATTATACATCGTTTTCATTGTCAATAATTTGAAAATTTTCGTCAACAGCAACAGGATTTCCATCTAATAAGCTGATTTCATTGTCTTCAATAAAGTCGTCTTTAACATTTTTACAATTCTCTGGTGTACATGCACATACTGTGCAGCATTCTAAATTATAGGAAATACAATTACAATTTTTCGTAGAACATTTTCCGGTACATGAGCAGAAATACTTTTGTAACATATCTAAACTAGTTTCGCCTTCAAAATAATTAAAATCGAAACAATTATTTTCCATTGTCCAACCATGGGTTAATGGATCAAGAGATGAAATAATATTGTTTTTTGCTTGAATCCATACATTTATTTGCCACTTTGCTCTTAAGTAATGTAATAATGCTGGTTTCGAAGGTGGTAATTTTTCATTAGATGCATTTTTTTAGCGCCTACAGCACCTCAACCGCTGTACACGCTTAGCGGGATACTCTCGAAAGGCATATTCGAAATATTTGGGTCCACGTTTTTAGCGAGATAGAAACCATTTATCCTTGTCAAAATATTCTAACTTGTACTCGACGGTTTAGAGATTATTAAGCTATCTGTAAAATTGCAATTCATTTAGTAGTTTTTTAGAAAAAAAATCCCAAAAATCACTAATTACAGCATTTTTTCAACAAAAAAATGCAAATAACTCGAAAAGGAAGCATTTTTCGAAAAATTATCAAGAGAGAAAAAGTGTTTATTTTGATGAGATACACCTAAAAAATTGATTTCGAAACAATTCGGTGAAATTGCTTTTTTGTATAAGTTATTTGTTAATAACAATTGCCGGCCCACTTGTAAAAATTTTAAAAAAATTCATTTCATCTTGGAAAAATATATAGAATCGAATAAAAAAGGTTTGGTGCATTAGAAATGCAAAAAGAATTTTAGTCGGTTGATGCTCTGCTTATAGGGGTAAACCGCACGCCTATTAAGGTTACACTGAGATGCGCTTATGCATTGCTTTTTGGTGCGTAATGCTCGTGGCGAGTTGCGATTATAGAATGCTGAAATGCCGGGATGACTGTCCCACACGGGACACGAAAACAGAATGGCGAAATAATCCAATCCAATAATTTGTAGAAAAAAGAAAAGCAGCCAAATTCAACATTTTTAATGGCTGTAACGAACATCATTAACCCACTGTATTTTCATACAGTGGGTTACTTCTTTCAGCAATAAACCATTTTTTTGCCAAAACGCAAACTAAAAGATTTATTACCTGTTAAATAAGAATTCCGAAAAACAATAAACCTTACTGAACCACTTCTTAGCAACTAGTGATAAGTACATGTTTTTCTAATGAATTTGCAAACGAGTCAGATATGAGGAAGAAACATTTTATGATCAGGTGCTTGTAAAAAACAAAACTTCTTTATACTGAGACGAGGAATATTGGTGACAAACATGATATCGAAGCGTGTTTTAAATTATTTTTTGTAACAGAAAGAATAAATGAATCTTGGTTGTATGTTAAGTTAACAAGAACTATAATTAAACCGCTCTCTAAACCTCGCAGTTAAATACGTGTTTTTTCCACAGTGTTATGTTCCTATGCTGGTACATATGATTAGATTTGACATATCATATTAAATAAACAACAAGTTATGTCTTTTAATAGCAACAGTAGTAAATTTAAGCGTTTTGAAGACTTTAAAGTCAATAAAGATTTACGGTGAGTTACTTCTACACCTAATCCTGTTTTGGAGGACACAAGAAAAATAGCAGAAACACCAAAATTGTATGTCACTCATAACAATCTGATAGCGGTATGGACAGAGTGCTCAATTGCAGAAGAGTTAGTTATTTTTACAAAAAGTAAGGACGCACGTAAAAGACAATATTCAGATGTAGAGGTAAATTTGAATCAATGTTAATAAAACGAGTCATGTGAAAAAGCTGAAAAACAAAAATAGAATCCAATGGAAACGTACTAGAACAATTCGAAACCTTTAAATACTAAAAAGTTGAAATAGATAATAGAGAAACGCAGGAAACTACAATAAAATCAAAAATAGAAAGCGCTTTATGTATCCGGTTCATTTTTATCAAAAAAGAATTTTCACAAAAAGTCAAAATAGATATTTATAAAGTTCATATTTTGTGCATATATTATGTATCTTTAGGATAGGGAACATCGAACTACGTCGTAGAGAAAAGGGAAGAGGGGTCTTTGCTTATTACGATGGGGTATGACAGGAGCTAGGGAGGCATGAGTACACATCCGACGTCATTTTTAAAAGATTCTGACGAATATTTGATTCCGATGAATATGAAAATTTAGAATGGATCGCCGTAGAAAATATGATCCATATTTGAAGCAACTTTTCCCATGGAAAATAAAGAACAACAACAAAATAATATTAATGACATCAGCGAATGGTTGGGAAAAGAAAAATACTTTTAAAATTTATATGTACGCTATATTATTAAGTATATAATAAGTCCTTTACTAAATACTGTGTTCATATTTTTTTATTAAATTAAATAATTTTGAAGTGAATTATTAATCTTAATTAATTATTCTTGTTATGAATATTTTTAAAAATCACTGAAAGTGGGGATCATGAGTTGCAATTGCGACGTCAACATGTGGAAGGCCTCGACTGTAAATGACGCTTTACGAAGAAGAGGAGGGAGGGTTTTTTTACGACAAATTTTTTACGTCGTAGTTTATAGAGATATTCCCATACTTCCTTTTTATTTTAAAAATCCTTCATGAAAAGGTATATTTATTTAAAAAGAACCCTTTCGGGCTATATCACAAAACGATTTCGGAATTACTATTTGATCATCGTTGTTATATATTAAACTCATGGACAAAAATAGCGAATATTTTGGAATTTTTCAATTCTTTTTTTGTAGTCACTATTATTTCAAAATAATTTTCGATTACTGATTTTACTCATATAGAAGGCTGATGTACTCAGTTGGTTTGAAATAGGTTGACGTTTATACAACGTTTAGTGCCATTCGTGCATTTTATCATATAAAGCCTTCTTCACGTGACAGATACCATGAGACAGGCAATTTTGTATGAAGGCCTGGTCAAGGACGTCCAACGTGCACAACCGCAATTGATGACCATTTTTTGGTTCTTAATTCTACAAGAAATCGCTCATTGACATCGATGCCCCTCAAAAATGAGCTACTAAATGTAAGACAAGCTAATGTGACTTCAAAAACAATTAGACGAAGGTTAAAAGACACAAACTTAAAGCCTAGACGCCTTGCAAAAGTTCTACGTCTTCTCCAAAATCATAAAACTCGTCGTTTAGAATTTGCAAGAAGACATGTTCATTGGAATATGGACTGGAAAATATTCTTTTCACTGATGAGACCAGAATCCTATTATATAAGCCAGATGGTCTAAACCACGTCTAAATAAGAGTTGGAGAACGATTCGCCAGCTGTAATCTTGCCCAGACCGTTAGTTTTGGAGGAGGCGGCATAATGCTTTGGGGAGGTATTAGTTGAAAGAGACGCACCGCACTTGTGGAAGTGATTGGACGGATGACTGGTGACACTTACGTTCAAAATATTCTGCAAGATCATGTTTTGCCATTTGTTGGTTACATTGGATATGACAGCTTCATGTTAATGTACGATAATGCTCGACCACATGCCGCTGCCATAGTAAGTAATTATGTTAATGAGATCCAAATTCGAAGATTGGATTGACTACCATTTAGTCCCGATGTAAATCCAATAGAGCACATGTGGGATCAGTTAAAACGCCGCATATGACACAGAAATCCCGTTCCAAATACGATACAGCAGTTTCGGCTTGCTGCACAGGATGAATGGAATGCAATTTCCCAAGGGCATTCCAAAATTTACTTTGCCGAGAAGGATTCAAGCAGTATTAATGCTAGAGAGGGGAATAACTCTGAGATAGCGCGTACTTGTTTTATTTAAAAAGTCTTGTTTAAGCAATTTAAGTTAGCATTTAGGTTTAGAGTAAAAAAACCTTATTTACCTAGCATTGGGCATATTTTTTTTTGCAATTTTGTCCGCATAAAAACGTAAAATTGTTCATTAAAGATTATTAAAATAAACTCTTTTTCACAATAAACGACTTAATTGAACAGAATTTATTTTCAAAAAAATATTCGATATTTTTGTCCATGAGTGTACATCGTTGTTGATAATTTTATATGATGTTAAAGTGCCCTACGCGGCAGAAACACAACTTCACAAAGAGAGGACAAAACAGGTTAGAACCAGCGGAGATGAAAACTCTTAGAAAAATTGATGGTAAGACACTATGGGACAGGGCTAGAAGTACAGATATCCGATGTAGATGCAAGGTGGAAAACCTCAAGGACTGGGTAAGAAATAGAAGAGTAGAATGGAACGATCATATCAACAAATAGAGTAGTAAAGACGGCCAGAGATCCCCAATCGGAAGACGACGATCAGTAGGAAAACCACGAAAACGATGGACGACAACTTACTGGAGGCACATTGAAAAACAGACAGAGTCATGTCTACATAAAAGGAAGAAGACGAAGAACAATTATTAGTACATACTTACCAGTCAATTGACAGTTACCAACAAAAAAACGATTTTACAGTAACAATTATTATTAAGGTTAAATTATAATCTAAATAATCTATTAAATCTAAAAATAAAGCTAGACTTGACTTCCTAGATGTCAATACTTACTTAGAAACCGTGTAATATATGATAATGAAAGACATCGCAAATTTAAATAATAAAATAAAGAAAATAACAACCTCCCTAAGGTTAATGACGCGACGTCCATAAAGATTAATAAGTAGAGAAAAAAATACATCAAAATATCGAGGACTTGAATCAAGCCAGAAATTAATTAGGAAGCTATGTGATATTTACGATAAATACTAAGAGTAGAAATAAAAAAAGGTGTAACGGCCGTTGGCTGAGATCTTAGATACTGCAGATCTGTCCAAATCCCGAGGACTTGTATTGTAGTTAATTGAAGTTGCGCAAAAAGCCAATTGCAGTAAGGCCGGTGTAGAACTGATGGCTTCCAGGAAAAAAAAAACGGAAGAAATAAAAAATAGCCAAAAACACATAATTATGCACCTGCCGACTATAGATCATTACAATTGAGCGTTGATCATGTAAAAAAATATATATTTTCCTACATTATAGTCATATTTATGGTATAAAAGCAGTTTACATAAATGTCTATTATAATTTACTATGCGAGGTAAATATCACTAAAAATGGGCAAAATATAGCTAGCTATGTAAATAATTTAATAGTAAACCTTCTATAATTGGTAAATGATTTCATTTAAACCTTTTTCAACACCGCAAAAATACTCCAAACCCAAACACAATAAAAAATCCCGTCGAGGTTCACGGTAAAACTGCGGTAAATCCAAAAACAAATGACACTCTTCTCGCTAACTTGATTTATCAATTAGAGAGACGTCGCGGCGAGCGGCAATTGTTTACAACGTCGTCCATGAGTCACTGCGATACCGTCTAGGCGATTCCATGACCGACTGAGACTAACACGAAACTGAAGTTTACTATGGAATTAAGCATTAAAAGCGTGGTGAGTAGTAGTATACGTTTGTAAGTGCAAAGCAGGGGCTTGCCCCAAGTTCAGTTGGGTTCCGAAGTGCAGCTTTACACCGACAGGGCCGGTGTTCACAAAGAGGCCCACTAGCAGTATGGGAATAAAAATACATTTCCAAATAATCACGCAAGAAAAAATATTACAGAAAGACAACTCAACTGTTATTACCAATTATTTTTTTTAATTATTTAAGTTTGCATTAATAATTATTTAAAGAATACTGCATTACTGATTCTGGATTGTAAATAAGACATTTTATACATATTTAGTGAATAATCTTTCAAGTGTGTCACGAACTTAAGTCGAAAAGGTGTTTAAAACAACAATGTCTTTTCAAAATCGGTTAGAACAGGGGTCGGCAACCTGCGGCTCGCGAGCCACATGCGTCTCTTTGGATGTAAAGCTGCGACTCTTCAGTTCCGTACACAAATATTCTTTTTTTTATCAAAAAAAAAAAATCATTTACAAATCGTTCTAAATCGGTTAAGGAGGATTAGGCACCGATTCACAGCCATTTGTAATCGCTTTTCACCGCATCCCTCCCTCTTGACACGCGACGTCACTGTCTGATCGTCCGTCGAAAGTTGTCGAATGATGCCTGATGTTTCGATATAGGCTATGATTGGCTTTCGACGCAAGACAATCTGGCGTCTTCATCAGTGTTTTGGCTGTGACGTTGGTTTGTTATTTCACGTAAAAGAGTTAGAAGCGAATTATCATCTTTAACAATTCGCTTCGCGTTTGCTCAAATGTACAATCGAATCGACATCTCTATAATGTCATACAGAAAGCTGTACCACTCTTAATATATTTATATTTTTACGAGATACTACTCGGTAACATGGAAAGAGTCCCACCACAGCTCAATCCTTTTGATATCGTAGTCATTTGGGATGAGAGAATTTTATTCTTCCTGATGAGCTAATATAAAAACTATAAAAAATTATTTTAGATCGTAGGACCACTTCTTGTAATTATTGGCTTTTAATTGCAACAGATCACTCATACACAATTGATAGCTAGATATGGGTATATTACTGTCAGCAGAAATGTGTGCAATTTGGTTTACATATTCTTTGTGTATAAGATATATATGCGTCTTTATCAACAAAAATTTAATATCTTTACCAATATAATTAAGCGATAAGCTTTTTATTGTAAAAGTTTACTGTTTTTGTTTTATTATAAACAGTTACTCAATGTTTTTACTGCTTTTAAAACTAAAAGAGAATCTTAAATTATTATCATTAAACAACTATAACCATAATTTTCAAAGTATAGAATAGTTTCATTTTTAGAAGCAATAGTTTTAGCGGTAAATACGAAGAATTTGGATGAGTCTACCTGAATTTTCATTCGTTTGGGATGGAACGTAATAAGCAAAGCTTGTCCAAATTCACGTTTCAGAAGCGTCTATATAAATGATCAAAACATTGTTCTAACCTGAAAAACGAGATTGTCAGACATTTTTACCTATTTGCAAAAATGCTGCTCATAGCGTATTTGGACAATGTTGACTCGTTGGAAATTAGTATAGTAATTGTCTATTGATAAATTTTTTTGGTTGATACAAATTTGCTAGCTTTAATTCGCATTATCAAACTGCTTCGCAAAGATGTGTATCATTTATTAATTTCCACTGTTTAGTCCGAAATGTTTAATTTAACGGTATTGGAAAAGGTTCGATATTTATGGATTTCCATTTTTTCCTTTGAGGACATTTAGGTGAAACTTCTCTCAAACATCTTTTGCGATATCTTAAAGATGACTTATATGTGGAGGCAATATACAGGAGTCGATTCCATTGCACCTAAGCCGACATAGAGCATCATGCCTCAATCAAAAATTAAACCCCATAATTTGTAATCTCACATTAATCTTAATTTTCCTAATTTTACGTACATGAACTCCATATAAATTGTAATAGATCCATATCTACACATACATAGAATATCCATATTTTAATTTATTTACGAAGTTATTTACCTTCCGGTAAAAACTAGATCATTTGCTAGATACTATAACAATAATTTCATAATGAGAATATTATATGTATGTAAGCACCTCTAGCCGAGGGACAAGTTGTGTGCCTTTATGATGAATTGTTTTATATTGAAAGCTTATAAATTTGAACTCTTTTGTGCGCGTAATCTATCAGAACATTTATCTCAGACAATATGTATAGCCATTTTTGAAGTAACGTTGAGAGTACCGACGCATACTTAGAATACCTTGGGCAGACAGAGTGACCAACATAGAGGTATTAAGACGAATGGGTAAAGAGGTGGAATTGTTAAAAACTGTTAAAAGGAGGAAAACGTCATACCTGGGCCATGTGTACCGTAATGATATGTACAGTCTGCTACAGCTTATCGTGGAAGGCAAGATTAAAGGTAGAAGAGGTTTGGACAGAAAGAAGAAATCCTGGCTGAGAAACTTGAGAGAATGGTTTCAAATACCAGAAGCTGCGAACATAATACATGCGGTACAAAACAGAGAAACCTATCGTTTGATGGTTGCCAACCTTCGGTAGAAGACGGCACATAGAGAAGAAGTTGAGAGTACCTATTTTGCGCTACCAATAAATCATTTGCTCCATAACATTCAACCGCGTATAATTTCACATCGTCGATCGAGAGAACTGGACATAATGCATAAGTATTTTGAAACAGTCAAGTTCTTTAAAAAGAGGATTGTTAATAACAAAACGATACAAAAAGCAATCATAGTGTACTATAGAACGAAAGTATGGTCGGTAAAATAATAAGGCTGTTGTACAATAATAAGGAGTTGATATGAGTACAACCGCTCTCTATATTTTTTTACAACCACCTTTAAGTAGTTTTTTTCTAAAGTAATTTAATTTAAAGTAATTTAAGTATTTTTTAAGTAATCTACATATTTATTATTCATTATTACCAATTACACTAATCTACACATTCATTAACCCAAATAAATTTTATATTAAAGCCAGAATCTGCTAAGTGCTTTAATTGATTCTTTATTAAAAAAATATATAAGGATTACTAAATGTTTTCGGTAAAAAAGTGTTTTTTATATTCTGTAGAACTGAAACATAGTCTGAAAGAATTAACGATTTTTTAATATAAGAGTTTTTAACATATTTCAAAGCTTCGAGTATGGCCAATGATTCCGCCGAGAAAATTGAAAACTCATTTTAAAGTTTGTACTTAAATTCAGAACCTCCTGAGGATAGAAAATAGGCACAGCCAGTCCCTTCTATTGATTTAGATGCGTCCGTGTATATAACTGTGGCATCACTATAACAGTTCAAAACAGATCTCATAATATCGTTGCTCAATTTGTTGTCACTGTATGTGGGTATTATAACTTCAGTTTTATGGAAGAGAGCAAAGCAGTCAGAAGAAGTTGTAACAGGTAAATAATAATGAAACTGATTTTAATCTGATTTTAATCGAGATTTTATTTTAAATGTTAATGTATCTGCTCTTTTTTAATTATTTTTATATTTTTAACTTTTTCGAGCCTATTATTTTAGTTTCTGTCTATTTTTACTGGCAGAAAGTTGATTTCAAATTAAGAAGACAACAAATAATTTTAAAAAATTTTTGTTTGTATTGGAGTAAAACTTCTTGATACCAGGCCTGCTTTCAACCTTCTGCAAGTAGTTCAAGTTCGTATTCGCCGCAGAATGTCGCCAAGCAAGCTACAGGCGTTTATCGACTGTCAATGTTATCATTGCTACGGAGGTTGTATGCGTTTTTGATAATAATTTTGCGTAAATTAGGTAAATATTGTATTAAAAGTATTAAGTAGGGCAATATATGAGAACTGTGTAGCCAGACGTACTTCGTTTTGTAAATCATTTGGAACACATGAATATGACGATGGTATTGAGTTAACATTTCCTCCTTCATTAATCACGCTTAATCATGTATGGTTTTTAAATATAATTTAGATAAGGATATGGTTATTCGTAAATCAAAGAAACATTTTAAAATACAAAAAATTTATTTATTATTTGCAAAATTCATTGCAACGCATATTATACCTTTTATAAATTCTAGTAATATTTAATAATACAAAAAGGTTTCAAGAATCCTGTATTATAAAAATTAAACCAACCCGCACTTGGTATTACGATAATATGTCTCGCACTGTTATTTAATGATTAACTGAGAATTAAATGTTCGTAATTTAGAAGTTCTTAATAGCTGATTAAAAGTTCCTATGAAAATATTAAATGTTCCTTGATTCAATGCTAATTCATTAGTTAACCTTAACTACAGGAGAAGAAATAGTCGACGGAGATTCCCCAGATAGTTGAAGATAATGATTATAATAACTTACGATAAATCTTGATGACTGCTGCACTACTTCACTGAAGCTTTTATAATACTTTACTTGTATTAAACATTGATGTTAATTAAATTAAAGGTAGTTTATACCAATCTTTAATCTAATATGGTATTAGATTAAGAAACTCAAACATTTAAGTGTATACACACTAAAAGAAAAAACTCACAGAGACGGTAAGATAACACAGAGACGGTAATATAGGCAAGCGTCTTTACTCAAAGATCGTCCTGCCAGAAGTAATATTCTTTCTCTCAAAATTTCACAAGCTTCCCGAAAAAAAAGTTGAGACAACCTCCATTTAAATACCATAATAACAGGCCAGCCTGTATGTATTTCTAGGAAGATATGGTTCTGACTCTGAGATAGCGCGTCGAGGTAATTACGGTACTAGTAATTTGGAACGTGAGGAAAATAAAACTTTCTGAATTACGTTCTCTCAGAAAAATACTATAAAGTGCTATCGACGATGTTCGATATCGATCAAATTTATCAAACAAAAACCGCCTGAAACCAGAAAGAATTAACCGAGGATTAACCAACCCGGCGTCTTTAATAAGTCGGACCGTCCATGTTTTGAGATAGTCGGTAGATTCCAATGAAATTTCCTAATGGTAAACACGACCACCCGCGTATATATTATTTGCAAATACAGCCATCGGCGTCTCAGCAACAGGAGTAGAAGGATTAAAAATTATTTAATATTTCAATTATAAAAAAATGTTACAATATGAAAACAATAATCATGAACATACAAACACAACAAGAAGCGGAACTAAAAAAAGAACATATACTATACTTCATTCCATTTCAAGATAAGCTTGAGGTAAACAGTTGGAGACACGTGATCAGCTTGTTATTGGTTAGCACTTAATTCATACAAATGAGAAGCTGTAACGACATGACACACCCACCGATCACGTGTCTGAAACGTTTACCTCGAGGTTATCTTGAAATTGGAGGAAGTGTAGTAATGAAGAAGAAGAAGAGTAAGGTACTGTTTCTAGATGAGTCTTTCCTTCGAGGGTCCAGAATGGCGTCTACGACTATGGAAAATTTTAACATAAACATATGCTACTATTTATGATGCGGAAAGCTACTAATAGGCGAAGAAGTGAAGCAATAAACATACCAAATTCTTACAGTACGGTGGATCTCAATGAAACTTTTTGCATTCGATTCGTATGAGTGTCAGGAAATGTTGTAAAGAAAAATAATGATGTGGTAATAAAAATTGCATAATTTAACAAGCAAAATGAATTTTCCAAACTCCATTTCGAAGTGATGATAAATGATAAATTTGTAAATAGGAAATAATTGACAGAATGACTCTGAGATAGCGCGTCGGGGGTTTTTCGGTCACTGAACATGAATATCATGACGATGATATTTTCCGAAGAAACTGGTGCATCTGGCCTCGTCTAGAGTTTTTTGAAAATTCGATACAAAATTAATGCAAACTCATTAGTTAGGGATTTTTGGGGTCGCTGAACATTATATCATGTCGGCGATGGTGGGCAAGGCACCTGGTGCCCAGCAAAGGAATTGTCTTCTAAAGTTTTGTGGAAATTCTATAAAAAATCAGTGCAAACTTGTTACTCAGTGGTTTTTGGGGACGCTGGACACTGGGGTTACAGGACAGACTCGACTCCTGGAGATTTGTGTAAATTCAATACAAAATCAGTGCAAACTCATTACTCGGGGGTATTGAGGACGCTGAATACTAATATGTCGACGTGATGCTGATTTTTTATCGTTTTTCACAATCACAATCCTTTTTGTTCACAAAATTTCCTGACATTCATACGAATCGAATGCTAAAAGTTTTATTGAAATCCACCATACTGCAAAAATTTCGTATCTTTTGGGTTTTTTGGTCTATATCAAAGTATTACGGATACTTTAAAGTATCCATACTTTTTTTTACGCTGTTGTCATTTAACATTGAACAATCGTCATTTTTAAACAGCGCCCAGAATTTCACAAAACTCTAGACAGTGAAACAAAAGCTTTTTGAAGTTATACTTCTATACGCACGGTCGAAGTTGGAAATTTGCATGAGAGTGAATCTGTGAAACCATTACATATGTAATATAATGAGTAAGAGAGAGACAGAAGATATATTTTCTCTCTCTTCCTCTCTCGAGAATAAAAATGTTCCTTTTGTATATATATTTAATATTATATATAATATAATATGTATTAATATTATTATTTATGTAATATGTTTTGTATTATTTAAAATTAAAGGTTTATAATTATTTTAGGCTTTTATATTTCAAAATAATCACTGTTCTACCGAGAACTGTCAATTTTGAAATCCGTTAGTTTCATGTCTAATTGGCAAATCCTTTACGTGTTTGGTTTATACGCTGGTGGTTGTGAGTTCGAATTCCAATTATGAATTTCCTTTTTTATTTTTGAAATATTTAAAAACCTCACGTTAATCTTATTAAATATATGTAATATACGCAAAAAACATAAATTTTAAAATAAAATGAAAATTTACAACATAATCCGAGTTGTTGGTTTTTTATTTTTATCTTCGTAAAGTAAGTTAATGTATATTGGCAGTTTTAAATACTTATGAATATTACATTTTAATTTATATTGTATTATTATATTGAATTATGTTGCAGTGTATTTATTGTATTGTAATTTTTATATTAATAACAAAATAAACAATAAATTTTACTGCAGAGTATGTGTAAATTTTTTTTTGCATTTAACTCCTTTTATGCATATATAAAAATAAAAATATATATTTTCATTAAAATATTGATACAATCCTTCATTTACTATATCAATCCTTCCTATTACAGGTCAAATGTTTATATATAGCAAACGATGCACCATATACCTATATAACTAATTATTTTTCTCTTTCTGCTCTCTCTTACCTATAGCATTACATATGTAATGATTGTGCAGATTTACTCCTATATAAATTTTTAAAGGCGAACGCGTGTATAGAAGTATAACACTCTGAGATAGCGCGT
>NW_027314538.1:0-13907 GCF_040954645.1 Diabrotica undecimpunctata | reverse complement strand
ACGCGCTATCTCAGAGTTGAGTTTCTTCTAGGTGTTAAAGTTAGTTCTGGTTTAAATCCGCTGTACAAATTTGGACAGACTCCAAAACGACAACCATCAATTTTGGTTATATATTTCAATTATATCTCAAGCTTTTTCTACAAGTTTGTTAACTAGTTTGCATTAAGACGTAACAAAATAATATTTGTAGTATCTTTATTGCAGTGTCCTATTGTCATATGACCCGTTGTCAACATTTGAATTTCTAAACCATATTTTAAGTAAACTTAATAATTTTGTTCAAACAATTTAGCATTTATTTATGACATCAACCACGAAATGTTTACCTGTGTCATGGTAAACATCAGACATCAAAATTGAGTAGAAATACCAAAGCAAATTTGTTCTCAAAACTTACGTCTCATGCGTTATGTAAACATTTATATATTTTATTAGAAATATCGTTGGAGTATATTCAGATTTTTGCTAAAAATAAAATCAATATCGTTGCCAACATTTTGTAAACAATTGAGAGTGTACAAAATAGATCAGTATTTTATTTACACACTCCGCCGTTGTAAACGTTTACCTTTTCAAAAATAGCCCCATGATATAAATACAAAAAATTTATTGACTTAAAAAACGTCACTTCATTATAATACACAGAATGTATTCTGATAATATTCCTTTATGTTTATGAAGAGCGTTTGTTAGGCAAATGTTGGTAACATTGTTTATTATCTTCGAGAATTAGGGAGAACCATAAGGATATCACACCTTAAGGCCATTTAATTCTTTCAGGTCCCTTGTCTTTCTTAATTTAGTAATGCTGGTTGCTTACAGATTATTTCTGACTATCGCTTGATCTTTACACGATGATTTAATCATAGATACATAATAATATAGTATATAGGATTTACTGAACACAGATGTGTCACTTACTGCGTTTATAGGTTAGTATTATTAGTTGAAATTTTTCGATCATGGCAGAAGTAATACGCCGGCGCGGCACCGTAAGTGAGTGGCGTATTACTCCAGCAAATCATCTATTCAAATCATATAATCAAATAACTCAAAATTAGTGCAAAAGTTTATTAAAACAATTCGACGGTTTCTTGGGGAAAAATTGGTGCCAACGCAAGACAATAATGTATGCTATCAGTATGCTTAAACGTAAATCGAACTTTAAAAATATGTCATTGACGAAATGGCACAAAGAAAAGGAATAACGTTTGCCATAGACGTTTGCCACCGTCATTGTCAACTAAATCCAAAATACTTAATATGACCCCAAGTAAAAGGTGAAGATGCCATAAAAAAGAAATACAACTTTCTAAAGTCCGGCAACTTTTATTAAATTCCTTAAAAAAAGTAACGAAAGATAACTGGACCAATGTCGTCAAAAATTGTGTAATTTTAATAATAATATTGAAGAAGTTTGTCGACCTATAATCATTCCTATCAGGCCGGACTACAAACACGATTCAGAAGGAGAGACGGAAGTTCATATATAAGTTAATCAGTAAGTTTTTAATTTATCTACATTGAGTAATAGTCATACATTTAAATAAACATCAATACGATTTATCTGCTTTAACATTTATTTTATTTTATTTGATTGATGATTTGTCTGATCTGTCATTGGCTGCTCCACACGTTCTTACGAGTACAAGGCAATTCTTGACCTATTTTTTTTATACAGCTCACATTGATCCTATGAATATAAGTCCAACCAAGATGGACTTATATTCATAGATATATATATATATATATATATATATATATATATATATATATATATATATATATATATATATATATATATATATATATTAGAACATTATGGAAAATATATTAATTCATATTAAATTAGAAATCAAAAAACGATTTGCAATGGAAATGAAAAACAATGACAAAATAAATCGGAATAAAAAGAAAAGAAAGGGTTACTCCTACATATAGGTAATCTAAGTTGAGCGACCCAATAATATTGCCTGTTGAAGAGCTTATAATAGTATGCGATTATTAATACATTACTTAATACATTCGTAGAACTAACAGATAAACTGGTGCATAATATATAATGAACAAATAATTAGACGCGGGATAAAACCACGATTATTTTTCTGTGAAATGTGAAATACTAATAGTCCAGACAAATAACTTGTTCTGAGGACATCGCAATAGTGTAATAACCAGATCAGACGAGTTTTTCTGTTAGGTAATATGTACCTATAATAAGAACACCTGTACATTTACTGCAAAAATTTTTTGAATTATTAATAATTTAGTGCGAAAAACGCGTTTTCTTTTTTTCAAATTTTCGGTCACCATTAAAAAGGTATGTTATCTGTTAAGAGATGGAAAAACCTTCAAAATCACGTTTATTTTTTTTTCTTTAATTAATTTATTGCTCTAAAAACAGCAACATAGGAAAAATAGATAATATAATTATATATAATAATAATAATTATATTTTTGCCTATTTGAAAATTGGCAACAAAAAACTATAAATTATGCCTAAACTATACTTTAAAAAGGTTTTGAAACTGCTTTCTTGCGGCATGACCCATATACACATAATATTTAACCTATATATACTTTATAGTCAGATATAAAATGAAAGTAATTATAATTACAATTGGCGAAGATAAAAAATTCATTACATTGCTATTATTTCATCCACTGAGACAAACAATAAAACAAAATGATATATTTAATTATATTAAAGGTTTTATAGGTCAGAAAAGTGAGATAAGATTTATAATTTAACTAGTAATCTTTACGGTAAGCAATTTTATTAGATAAAATTACTGTGGATTTATGAATGGAAAGAAAATATCAATCATTAGCCTTACCATTGTTTAAAAACCTTACTATAGATAAAAGTAATTTGGCGAAGCAGACAACACAACAAAAAAGGACAAACAAAATATTGATTAGAATTAAGATTAAAATAATTTAAGAAAGTCAGTTAAAAAAATCACACATCATCAAAAAATTAACAGTGTTTTCTTTGTGAAAATTTTCTATAAGTGATACATTTTGTTCAGTGATATGCATATATGGTTGTGAAACCTGGATACTCAAACTAAATATATTAAGACGCTTAGAAGCCTTTAAAATGTAGATTTATGGAATACTGATAATTGGAAATGAAGGTTCAATGAAGGTTCAGCAAGTGGAGTTGATTTGTAAAATAAAAAGATAAAATCTGCGTATCTTCACCATATTATAAGAAACAGTAGAACAAAATGTTATAAGTTAATTATCGAATGGAAAATAGAAGACAAGTGGGACTGGAAGACACAAGCATTTGTGTTGGAAAACATAAGATGTTGGGCTGGTTTGAATGTACTGTATCGAGCTGTACAAAATAGACATTACTTCGCTAAGAGGGTTGCCAAACTTAACGAAGATATTATTATAAGAAGATTCAAGGGTGCTTATAAAAGTATTTGTATTTGAATTTATTTTTACCTCAAATATTTGTCATAACAATTGCATACATCATCTAAAATAATCTTTTAACTACCGTTAAAAAAATCTAATACCGTTAGTCTATTAATTATGCAAAAAGATTTCAACAGTTCATGGTTTAACCGTAAAGTTGCCTCCATCTATCTATCGTCCGTCGACAAATTCAAACAAATACTTTTTTTAGCCCAGACAAATTAAGATATGTTTTTACCACCAAGAATGAGATGTGTTAACCAAATAATGCTTTAAATATAATGTGCAGAATAATTTTGAATTCGGTCCCGCTAAAGAACTTGCTTTTTACCTTTAAAAGTATAAAAAAGTTTAATTTCTCTTGCTTGACATTTATTGTCTAATAATTTTAACTGTACTAATATGCAAGTGCTTACACGTTAACCGCTAAATTAAAATAATTTTTTTTATTTCAAGCTCCAAGTCCAGAATCCCAACATTTATGGAATTATATTTAGCTCCCATAACACCTTGTCCGAACGGGGTGTGAGTTAAATACAACTCACCTGGCGCTTAATGTGTTAAGTTCTAAAATAACTAATTTACAATAGATAAAATTGTTATTGTTTAAATATCGTCAATTAAACGATTGTTAAAATAAGTGCCTATCTTAAAAGGACTGGACTTTCAAATTTGTCGTTTACTTTTGCAACAAGGTTGTTGATACATATGCGCTGCTTCAATTTGAGTTGTGCTGAAATTTCGTTGCTTTGATGTGGTCGTTATAATTGTAGTATTTTTTTGTTAATTGTTTTTTCAAACTGTCTATCTGTATATAAAGAAAATGTTTAGACCATGGGAAAAATCACCTAGTTTTTCGTCCACAGGAGCAAAAGAACCTAAGTAGTAGTAGAGAAAGTGTAATAGTTGACAATCATTTAAGTGTTATAAAAACAACGGCAGTATTGTTTGGAATAAACAAACCAAGAAACTTTGTATGAACGTTTAGAAAAATCAGCAAAATGATCCTGAAAATAGTTGTAAAGGCAGTATCATAAGAAACACAGCCTTTCTAACAGGAATTCCGTATTCTACCTTGCGCGGCATTGTGACGGGTGGTGTTAAAAAGAGAAAAACCAGACTGGATGCTGGAAAACCTAAACATCTTAATATCTACTTAATGTTTAAGGAATTTGGTTTACGAGGAATACGATAAAAATGTTATACCAACAATTGATAATCATATACACCAAGCTTGTTGCCATGGGAAGAACCTGTCACTGTACGCAGACGGCTGACAAAACTTATATTTAAATACAAAATCGTTGATAAACTGCGAAAAGTAATAGGATAGTACATTGGCGTTTACGTTATTAAGAAAAAAATTCAAGAATATCGAGACCCAAAACGAACAATTTATTCTTTAGACGAGACATGATATGACACGCATAATACCGCTAGCAAGGCTTGGACTGATAATTCAATTAAGTGCCAGCTGAAAGGAGTCCGAACAAAGGTTCTCCAATGATTATTGTGCACTATGGATCTTCAAATGGTTGGGTGCCAAATGAGTTAAAGCTTTGCGAAAAAAAAAAAAAAAAAGGAAATGTACTGTAAATTATCATATATTTCTAATATATTCGAAGAGTGGTTTAAGAATACATTACTTCCTAATATAACACCCAGCAGTATGAGAATTATGAACAATGCCAGTTATCACTCCAGACAAACAAATTCCGAATAGTTCGTCTTCACAACAGGAACTATAAGATTTCCTCTGAGATAATGATTTGTATTTTGAAGAGAACTATAATAAGAAAAAATAATTACTTGAAGTGCTTTTTACTAAAACATATGACATATATACTGGACACGATTGAAACAGAACATGTCCATACATTATCGAGGTTGCCCCAATTTTTTATATTTTGAATCCCATTTGGTGACAAGTAAAAAACAAATTCTGTGGAAAAATATTTTTCCAAAATTTGAGGCGAACGTGATTTGATTATTCGATATGAACTATCATAGATCACAAGTACCAATTGAAAAAAAGTAGTAAACCTTGTAGGTAAAGTAGAAAATGAATACAGAAGACTAGAACAATTAATTTCAAACAGTGGACAATTTATTATTGATCTGTTGGATAGTGACGATGATGAGAGCTCGTCTGCGGAAGAAATATTTTAGAAAAGGTACGCTAATGTGGTGACTATTTCAGTTAAAACCATTCAGTTTTTCATTACGAATTGTTAACTTTTGTTTTAACGTTTTTGTTTACAAAAACATTATTTTGTTAAATGTAAAATACTTTTCCGCAGTTTTATTTATATGAAGTCATCGTTAAACGCTAATAGAACATTCCTATGTATCACCTCGTGTTTTTTTCGACAGGGTGGCAGATTGATAATTTTTTGATGTTTCACTTTTAACCATTTAAAAAACAAAGAAATATAACGTTATATTTGTTTTTCCAAAATCAGATTTTCTACAAATAATCTAATACTCTATAATATATATTACAAATCGGTATTTTATAATTTAATACTTACATCAATAAATTTGTGTCGGTGAAACAAGCAATATCGCGATACGTCCCTGGACAGCGGCTACTTGAATTTCTTAAACATTTATAGAACCACTTTTTTCGATGGGCGATAGAAATATGGAAGCAACTATAACCCGTTATATCATAAACAACACCTTATCGGTTTCACTTTCACATGTATCATGACTCACGTGATTTACAATAGGAATGGAATTTTTAAATGCGATAATCGGTAGTTCTGTTTGATGAACTTTGTATTACATTTTATGCTAATCATTCAAGGAGACGAACTATAGACATGTTGAAGTAGATCATTTATCGCTGATTGCTGTTTTAGTAAAATAATGATGATTTTTGTTATGACGAAATATATTTTAAGATAAATTTAATTTTATTGGCGTATCATGTAAAAATGTTAGTATTTATAACAAACCAATGCAAAAGTCAACGGGATGGGCTGAATTTATTGCAAAGGGTTATTTCAATAATTTTTATTTAAAGATCTTGTATTATATTTAGCATTGGACATTAGCATCTTAGGACAAAAAACAGAAGCACTTACATTACATGTGGCTTAACAATAATTATTTTTGGGTGACAATTCAGTGAAAATAATCGATATAGATATATTTTGATTGCTTCAAGACGAATTTATTTTTCTAACAAAAACGTTAAATACATACGTTTGTGATAATGGAGTACGGTAGTTAAAAATAAACGAGAATGTTGGTTAGAAAATTACTAGAAATCAAAACATTTAGAAAAAGTTGGAGGCAGATATAATATGACTTGCAAAAATAAGCATGTCTACAATAATAACGAAATGAGGTAAATAAGTTCTATACAATGCAGTTCAATACAACACCAAAAAGTAACCTACAAAAATACTTAACACAACTATTTAACTTTATTTAAATAATAAGATAAAAAAGAGAATTTCGGGATGATATAATCTTCACAAGAACTTCGGTATAATGCAACAGAAAATGGAAGACATATCTCGGAATAAGCCACAATTACGTTAAAGACAAAGATTGATAACAGGTAGGAAATGCAAGTAAAACAGAAGGCTACCTTAATGATACGGATGGCAGAAATCTAATTGAAGCACGAAAATAAGAAAGGATTCACAGGAAACAAGGAGGTATATGGTGACAAGTAGTATTTAAATTAGGAAAATAAGGAAAAACTAATAATGCTTCACACTAAATCGAATAGAAAGTGTGTTGAAATAAAGTTAGAAAAACACTGCGTTTTGTTAGAGAACAATGAATTGCATATTATGTTGTATATGAGCGAATATAATATATAAACATGAAGGCGAATGAACCATATAGTGCTAGACTAACAACCGGGATAAGACAAATATTTGAATAAAAGAAAAATTTAAAGAAACGGCACAAATTTGTGGTTTTAACAAGATCAGCAGTGCAAATAGATTGAGCAAAAAAATTATAATCAACAAAATGATAATTATTGATTACATGATAACTTTGTCAATTTATTTTAACTCCAATATAATCGGAAAACAAAATTCTTATAAATTTATAAAATGTCAGATTTTTTGGGTTACATTCATACACTATTCGTCGTCTTAGTTCTTTCAATGAAGCAGGAATGATATTATAAATCTTGCTTTTAAAGGAAGAAGAAGTAGAATGGAGTTAAATCGAGGATCTTGCTAGTCATTCAATAAAACTTCGTTCAATCCATTGCCTAGCAAACTGTTCATTAAGTTATTGCCGTACGTTTATGCTATCCTCAAAATTTTAAACCCGAATTGTATGCCTTCAATAAGTGCCACAAAAACTGTTTTATAACGTATTGGTTTGACGAACTTTTATTACGTGAATATGGTCACACTGCTCTACCTTCATTCTATCCGGATTTAAATCCGACAGAACTAATATGGGAAAAGCAAGTATCCTTAAAAACAATATCGCCCAAAATAATACATTTAAATTGGAATATATGTGAGAGCTGGTGGTACAACTAGTTTCTGGAATAATCCCAGATAAGCGGAAAAAACGATGTAATCATGTGATTAAAACACAAGACAGTCTTTATTATATGGCTAAACTGCTTCCAAGAAAAATCTTAAACCGGGTAAGTGCATGAGATTAGGCATTCCGAGAGACAGGAATATTTATCTTTACCCGTCTTTATTATATGGCTAAAACGCTTCATAGAAAAGTCTAAATCAGGTAGAAGTTTTAGGTACATGAGATTAGGCCTATTTGTTAGATTTAATTATTTCTTACTGTATTATGTTTTGGTATTTTATTTGGAAAATACGCCTTACAATTTATAATTTAAAAATCCATTTTATTAAATCGATCAATACCCAGAACCCAGAACTAAATATTGCTTTTGTACAATGAAAATAGTTTATCTGTTCAGGTAAAACGTATTACGAAGGTATTATTGTTTTGTCTCATCAAATAGCTTTAGTTTTAGCTTACTGAACGTAAAACTGGTAGATACGCCAGAATATGCAAATTAGTCCCGTCTATAACACGTTTTTCAAAATCCCTTTTTTATCAGTCACAGTCTGATCCCATTTCAAGAAATTTTTTTAAATAAAATTTAATAAGTATAATATATTTTATATGAGTGATGTAGTACTAATAGCCGACACGTGGAATGCACTGAATAATATGATTGAGGAGCTACGCAGAGAATCCCTCAAAAAAGGACTGAAAATGAATTTCAGCAAAACTAAACTATTGTCAAACAAAGATGACAAACCTATGATAAACATCCAAAGGACATAGATAAACACGTAGAGGAATATACATAACTGGGTCAAAATGTCAAGGTAAGCAGAGAAAATCAGACTACCGAAATAAGCAGACGTGTAAAAATGGGATGGGCAGCATTCGGAAGACTCTCATACGTACTTCAATGACTGCGAACCAAAGTGTTCCTGTATCCTACCTGTACTTATATATGGAGCTCAAACCTGGACATTCACTAAAGTAAACATGGAGAAAATCAGAAAAACTCACAGAGCTATGGAACGACAGATGCTGGGTATCTCACTCAAGACCATAAAACCAATGAAGACATTCGTAATAGAACAAAAGTAAAAGATGCTGTCGAACAGGCAGCTAAACTGAAATGGAGATGGGCTGGACATAACGAACGTCTTAAGGATGGCCGATGGAATAAAAAAAATCAGGAATTGGCGGCCATATGAAGCCAAAAGACCACGAGGAAGACCGCAAATGCGCTGGAGCAACGATATTAAAAGAATTGCAGGACCAATGTGGAAACGTCTTACAAACAACAGAGATGAATGGCAAGAATTAGGAGAGGCCTATATCCGGCCATCCGAATAGAGAGAAGGGCTTTAAAAAAAGTGTAAGTGATGAAGTTGCTTATCTGGATGAAATTATAAAAAAACATGGAAATAATTTCAACGCGTTCTGTCATAGAAAAGACCATTTCGAATCATATCAACAACAGTTCAAACAACTAAACTTTTTACAAATTTCTTTAAATGTAGTTTTTGACAAGAGGCAAATAAATTGTCATTAGCACTAGCAAAACATATGAGTTACGTTTGGTTTTTAAGAGGTGTAACATTTGTAATAAATTACTTTTTCGCAAGATCAGAGTTAATATGAAAAGAAAAATCGTAGATGCCTGACTTCTCCAGCAAAATACATATATGTAAAATGATGTGTCACACATAATATATTCCTTATTTAAAATTGAAGGTGTGAAGTACTGGAAGGGAGAGTTGACAAATGATAGATGTCTATATCCTTAAAAGCTGACCCATTTGAATTCAAAATCGAACTGCCTCAGCGTTTCATAAAATATAATGAACATTACCAAATACCAGGATGGGCTTTCTGAGGGGTCATCCCTGTATTTAATTAAATAAAAAGTTAATAAATTGGAAAAATTAAATCCTCTAAAAAAAATTTTGTGTTTCTCTAAGATTTAAGAAACACCTTACGCATAATTATGATAATATTAAATTTTAGCTAAACAGGGATGGAAGACAAATTTATAAATCGAACAGAATAATTTCTGCTCGGTAAGTAAATTCATAGGTAATACGTTCATTATTTTAAAATTAACGATTTTAAGTATCTGTTGCAAAAAATATGTTGACGTTTAATCTAATCTAGTTGCAATTACTTAATGTGTTTTGGAAGGTTGTAGAATTTGTTACGCTATGAGAAGATATAGGTCATTGATAAATATGACAATAATTATAGTAAAGTACCGAATCAAGACATGATCATTTGCTGTATTTTCTCGCTATCAATTACTTTATTTTCCCTACTATAAATTTATTTTCTGATAATTTCAATCGTTTCTCTCTCGTGTGCCTTTAGGATAATATGCCAGTTTTCGATGTACATAATATATAAGTATGTCAAATTTGGAATTTTAGTTTTCTTTGGTATTCCTGCGGCCTGGGTAGTGAATTCAGAGGTGAGCGTGCCTTGATAGCAAATGATGTGGGTCCCAACTACAAAAATAAAAATTGCTTAGTCTTCATCTCATATTCCTTCCAATAGCTACGCCATTCTTCGTATCGGCAGTTTATCTTTTCGGCGTTACATTACCTTTTATATTGCTAATTTGACCATAAAATTTATATTTTCGGATACCTATTGTTATGCTATTATTTTATAAAACGTGTATGATTAAAATAAAAGCATAATTATTTTGATAATAATGCAGTGGAAGGACAAGGCACATAATACGACCCTGGGCACTTTCTTGCATAGTTCTTTTATGTGTTATAATGTACAACGTAGTCACATATCTCAAAGGGCACGTTGACATTGAAGACGGGTTCCACTGACCTTAAATATAATGTCTTGAAAAATGGAAATGGGTGTGTAGGAACAGGAACTAGTTGCATTTTACAAAAAATTAAACAAACTGGTTTTAAAAATGGCATACAAAATGTGAAGCAAAGTTAAGAGACTTTGCCCTGAATTTTTAGATTTTCGAGCTAGCTATATTTGGATGGGTATTTGGGCACTTTATGACTTTAATTAACATTTTGTACACCCACAAACGTACACTGAGATCACCGCACATGGTCATGGTTCTCCATATCAAAGTCCCGTACCGAGAAATTTGAACTTAGACCGTGAGATTAAACTCCAGTCGTCAGAGATGAAAATTCCACTGACCTCTAAAAATCATAGGAACAGGCTGAAATTTGCTAACAATATCAATTTTAGTCCCTAAAAATGATGCGAACAAGTTTGCCACTACAACCCCCGGGCTTCCCCTAAAACCCCAAAAAAGTGGGGGACGGAAACGGAAAACATCGATTTACTTAGAATCTATACACCGTAGAAAAAATTTTTTCAAACAAGTTATATACCTGAGAAAATTTTAAACAAAAAATCGGTTGCCTGTAAAGTCGGTTTTACGGGCGAAGATTTTACGTGACAACGTCTTTTTCTCGGTAGAATATTTATTGATATGAATATTATTAAATTGCACAATAGGAACAAGGAATTGCCGCTATAAACTCAGTTTCTCAACTTTTGTATCAATCTAACAATTAATCAATCAATCATAGTTTACGATAATGAAATATTAGTGTACAATTATTTACCTTTATTGTTGTAGTTGTTGTAAATGACGAATCTACTCACGAATTGAAGACAAATCTCACGATCTCACGATTAAGGTCTTACATCTTACGATTTTTTAAATTTTTTTTAAATTTCAAGTGTTTCTAATAAAATGCATGGGAGGAAATCAGCTTTTTTTAGATTGTCACCTTGAAATATCCATAAATTGACTGTATTTTTGTATCAAAGTGGGCTACTCCAATTAACTCAATTAATATACACAAAATAATATAAACAAAGCTTAAAAGGTTCTTTATGCTTTGAAAGTGGTTTATAAACAACTGAATTGTAATGTATATTTTACCGCCTTTAATAAATATGAAGTATAGACTAAATTTTGTGTAAAGAACAAACATTCAACAGACCTAATAGTAAAAACATATTGATTTAAGTGTGAATTTGAGATAATGTGCTGACAAAATGTTAAATCCTAAGAAAACAAAATTATGTTTTTATGTATATTCATTATACTTAATACTCTTGGGTAAAATACCTCATATCATATATGTCTTTAGACACAGTTAATAATTTTCATTGAAGTTTAAACTATAAAGAATGTTTACAATCATTGCTCAATATTAAATGGATAAATCCATAGCAATATTATAAAGAATATAGGTCCCTAGGTAATTTCCTAAAATTATATCTGATACTGGTGGTTCCCCCTAAAATAGGACACTGTAAGCACTCCACATTTTCACTACAGACACAGCTGACGATACTTTCAACGATTTTCAACTTTAGCGATTCAACGCGCCTAATTCTCTAGTGCCGCGCGCAGCGGACCGATCACGTTTGAGTGGGAGAGAGACGCAAGGCATTCGCCGGTCCGGCGGGCCTCTCTCTCGTTCGGTGACTCACTGTAACAGACGTGAGCGGGCGTTACACTTTTTCTTAAATGACTCCGAGCCACAACCTAATTTAAGACGTTGTCACGTCAAAAACGTTAATTAGCACTTTTTCTGTATAATGAACAGTTTTCTCATAAACAACGCTTGAAGCGACCAGCGATTTTGAATGTCACTTACGCGAGTAAAATAAATTTTTAACATAAAATTTTTTTCCACTTAACGCTAAAAATTCGATATCTTTTGATCAGAGTTGCGCAATTTTTTCATTTTGTAGGATTCTTATGAGATTAATAAAGTTTATCACTTCCATTGATCGGTTACTACGGTATTTCAATTATTAGAGCATAATTTTCAAAACCTCTAGCATGTAATTTTTATTTCGAGTTTAGAACATATATAGCATTTTAAATATGCCCAAAAAAACCCGAATTTAAACTTTTACACTACAAACGATCTAAAACGTTTAAAACTCCTTCTTTTCGACTGCACGAGTATGTTTTTCAAAACTACACAACTCCAGCTACAAATTCCATTTTATGCCGTCTTCGTGGAAGCATTTTCGTGATGTGAGATTGTTTCTAAAGTAAAAGTTTAAATTCAGCGTTTTTAGGCATATGTCAAATGTTTCATATTTGTTGACAAAATTCAATGTTTGTTTCTCAAAAGTCGAAATTTCATGTTATAGGTTTTAAAGATTAGGCTCTAACAATCGAAATTGATATTGAATTTTTACCGTTAAGTTGATACAAATTTTAATTAAAATTGATTTCGCGCGCGTAACTGACATAACAACTGCTAATAAATATTTTTGTTCAAAATTACCTCGACTACATTTTCTTGTTTGAAAAATTTTTTGCTACGGCGTACAAATTCTTGGTACATCGATGTTTTGTTTTCCTCCCCTATGAGGGGAGGTTTTGGGGGAAGCCTGGAGATAGGAGTGGCAAACTTTTTGCATCTTTTTTGGATCCCTTTTTTGGGCTGTACAAAACTAACAGCAACATTTTAAATTTCAACAGAAATCAATTCCAAACTTTAATTTTTGAGATTGATAAATGTGTGTATGAAAAATGCGTAAGTCAGAAGATATGAATATATGTATTATAAAACTTATATAGTATATAAGTATGCTATGATTTCAAATGAGATAGAGAATATTTTATATTGGCAACAATGCCTACAGTACGTCCAGGAGTAGCAAATACAGCAGAGGCCAGAGATCAAATTAATCAAATAACACCATTTCAAAAATTTGGTTATTGTAATGCTTACTCTAAATGTTGTTTAGATGATGGCCTGTAAGAACTGTACTTACGATATTGCGATTTATGGCGCTTTTAAAATGAATGAATTCTGTTCAAGTGGTTAAATAGACGATGAAGAAAGAATTGCTTTAAGAACAGTTCAAAGCGACAAAACACGGATATTAGCCTCATCATTACCATCGTAATAGGCGCAATCTGACTCTGAGATAGCGCG
>NW_027314537.1:0-13952 GCF_040954645.1 Diabrotica undecimpunctata | reverse complement strand
ACGCGCTATCTCAGAGTACTAGTATATGGAGCATATTACACACTTTGTATCAAAGGTAGCATACTGTAGGTATCTTGTAAAGACTCAAAATTTTTTTAGATTTGTTAGATTCACATTTTTTCAAAGGCATGTTCTACTTTACTTCATTATGTAGTCTAGATGCTCCAATGAGAAAACCACAGTGAGTTAAAAATACATTTCTAGAACGGCTTCATATGATTTGGATTATTTTTAAGCCCATGAATTAAATACTGATTAATAAGTAAGCAATTCTAAGTTAAATACATTAAGTATATAGCCCAATTCAAGTAAGTCGTGACGATAAAACCCATAACAATAATATTACTCTGATTCAATACAGTTGAGGTGACCTTGCGATTTCTCAATATCATTTATTCCATATAAAGGAATAAAACAAACCTGCCCTAAAAACAGTGCGAGTCACATAGGATATTTGCATTAAGTGGTTTTTATCAAACATTTTAAGTTGTTAATGTAGTTTCCGTTGTTTCCAAACTTCTTTCTTAAATGGACGTTGCCAATAATCGGAGAGATATGCACATTTGCAGATCTATCTGTTTTTATTAGCATGCAGGTCACTAGGCCGCGGCATCGTGCATCTCGTACAATGTCACACTTTCGCTTTTTATGGTTTTGATTTTATTATATCTGATCAGAATGGTAAAAATAGATACAGTGACGGAGATCCAAGAGAAAATGCAATCTACAAAAACAGGAATTTTTATTTATTTATTTTCTTTTTATTCCTAATTAGCGTGTCTCGATTGCTGAGTTCATTGACACGATCATTATTCTTGTTGCTTCCATCAGTGGAGACGACAATCATTTCGACGATTTGTGCACACACACACACAAACACACACACACCCACATACACACACACGCCAGCCCCTAATGGGATTAAGCAGTGGGACCCACATGTCCGAAAATCAAACCAGTCACACTACGTTATGAAGTGGTACCTATCTGACCCCCAAGCTATTCCTTCACCACTCTCCAACGTGTGACTTAGGATGAGGATGCTTATGAACTGATCGTTACTTTGGGCGTTTTGGGTAACGGAACACCCTATGTTTTTCTTGATTGTGTCACCTAACTGTAGGGATAGCACAAAATCTTTTTAAGCAACTTATGAATTTGTACTGGTTCCTTTGATGTCGTTGTGTTGTTTCATTTTCGTCATTTTTCTCATCATAAGTTAGGAGGGAACTCACTAATTTTTATCGACACGCTGTTTTTTACTTTTTTGTCAGCAAGCGGGTTGTATATTATGTGAGAATTTACAACCGCTGTCCCCAGAATGAATTCTATTACTAGTTTTATATACTAGTTTTTCGTAAGAGTGAATTATAAGAGGTCATTTGATCAGTGATGACTTTCCTTCGTTATATTCAATTATTATCTTCAGTTTATGAACCATACCACTGCGTCGCTGTATGGCCACGGTTTCTGTAGTTTGCTTACTGGTGAGAAGAAGAACATCTCTCTTATTTTTCCACTTCATGACGCATACACCATTTTTGTTTTCCTGTTCAAATACTTCCTATCTTTTTAAGTTTTTTAGTATGTCTTCCTTCGGATTTCCACGGCGGTTAGCTCTCAATGTACCAATATAATGCGTTTTTATTTGTTAATTCTAGAGTTCTATAATAGTTATCAGCAATAATAGTATCGTCCTAAATTAAGTAGGTCCTTTGAGAGGTTAATGAAAATGTTGGATTTTGAAGTTATACTTCTAAACGCGCGCTCCACCTTGGAAATTTGTATGAGAGTGAATCTGTGAAATCATTACATATGTAAGATAATGAGTAAGAGAGAGACAGAAGATATATTTTCTCTCTCTTCCTCTCTCGAATATAAAAATGTTCCTTTTGTATATATAATTTAATATTATATTTATTATATAAAGATATATATATATATATATATATATATATATATATATACATATAATATTATATATATATATATATATATATATATATATATATATATATATATATATAATAAAATATTTATTAATATTATTATTTATGTGATATCGGGGAGGACTTTTTTATTAATATTATTACATGGTAAATTAAACATATATGCGTAAGTAGAAAAGTTATGTATATTATTGTCATTTTTAAATACTTATGAATATTGCATTTTAATTTGTATTCTATTATTATATTAATAACAAAATAAACAATGAATTTTACTGCAGAGTATGTGTAAAAAATGTTTGCATTCAACTCCTTTCATACATATATGAAAATAAAAAATATACATTTTCATCAAAATATTGATTCAATCCTTCATTTACTATACTCCTATTACAGGTCAAAAGTTGTTTATTAATTGTTAGTAAGTTGTTATTAATTCTGTTTCTTTCTGCCATGTCTTACCTATAGCATTACTGTAATGATTGTGCAGATTGACTCCCAAATAAATTTGTAACGGCGAATGCGTGTATAGAAGTGTAACTTCCACCGGAAGTCCCACTGGACTGCCACACCCCGTTTTTTTTACAGAAGCTTTGCCTTCTTGCTTTTCCTTTCCGGCATATACTTGTAGACTCCATGTATACCCATTGCTGCCACATAATTTAAAAAGATTTCTTCTTCTTCTTCTGGTTCCTATCCGTTTCGGATGTTGGAAATCATATTGGCAATCATGACCTTGCTCGCTGCGGCTCGAAACAGCTCCGTTGAGGTTTTCTTAAACCATGTTCTTAAATTCCGCAGCCATGATATTCTCCTTCTACCGGGTCCCCGCTTACCTTTGACTTTACCTTGCAATATAGACTGCAGCAGGGAGTAACGGTGCTGATTTCTCATAACGTGTCCCAGATATTGCAATTTTATGCGTTTGATCGTAAACACAATCTCTGGTAAAAAGATTTACGCCGTATTTATTAGAAAAGATTTGTATATCTTAAATAGAGGCACCGAACCCATCTTTATTAATGTTCGTAGCCAAACAGTCATAGATATCACGCTGGCAACAGCTGAAATATCGAATAAAATTCAGAACTGGCAGGTTTCGGGAGGATACCTCTATGTCTGACCACCGCTAGCTAACCTATAATATTAGTCTGGAAAGAAGCCTTATCAAATTGCATGATACTATGAGGATGGATGTAGAACTCTACAACCGACTCTTAGAAGATGCTCTGCGAAATGAAAAGGCTTTAACTCCAGGAACTAATACAGAATTGGAAAGGTATACGGTATCTATCCAAAACAAAATAAGCTATGCTTATAAAACATCCTGTTCAATATGGATGGTCCAGGAAAGTCGCAAAACCAACTCTTGGTGGTGCACTGAATTGAAACACCTTAGGAAGATAGCAAGAACAGCTTTTAATAGAGCAAAACGCACCAAACTCAAAGAGGATTGGGATTCTTATCAATCAAATCTCAGAGAGTTTAAAAAAGTCTGCAGACAAAGACAAAGAGCCGCTTGGAGAACCTTCTGTGAGGAAATCGAAGATTTCCCGCAGGATTCCAGACTACCAAAAGCGCTCTCAAAGGACCCACATCGGCATGCCGGCATATTAACGAAGGAAGATGGAAACAAAACTTTCAACCTTTGCGAAAGTACTGAGGTCCTGATGAAAACACACTTTCCCGATTCTAGTGTCTCAACAGCACCAAACTTGATGGAAGAAGCAATCATACCCTCAATAAACGACTGGCATCTCGCCAGAACAATGATTAACGAGGAAAAGGTAAAATGGGCCATATTTGCTTCACCCCTTTCAAATCACCAGGACCTGACGGCATATATCCAGCCCTACTACGGGGGGGTGGATATCATTCTGTCGCACCTCGTGGAAATATTCAGAGCCTCTTTGGCTCTGAAAGTAGGTTGGTTATCGTACATGGTGGTGGGGAGATGGGTTTAATATAGAATGCCCTTTTGATTTTTAAGTCAGGAGCTAAGACAGGAGATTATCATGATGATATAAATTCAGAATATTATGAAAAATGGATGAAAGAACAGTTAATCCCCAAATTACCTGTTGGATCTGTTGTTGTTACTGATAATACGTCATATCATAATGTACACATTAATAAAGCACCCACCAGTAATTCTAAAAAAATGGATATGATATCTTGGTTGACAGAAAAAAATTTACCATTTGTAACGTCAATGTTAAAATCGCAATTGTATGAAATCATCAAACGACACAAACAAGATCATATCCAATATAAATTTGACAAAGTGCTGCAAGAATGAGGACATGTTTCTTTAAAACATCCGCCTTATCATCCAGACTTGAACAGTTAACCTTTTAATACATAAATTAAACAACAAATATTTTTGGTTTACGACACCCATTGGATAAAGTATACCGTCAGCCACTGAATTTAGCAATTGCCGTGAAACAGACGCCGGTATATATTAACTTGAAGACTAGAAATAAATGGACAGTTTCTGGTTAATTTTGTAGTACTTAGTTGGAGTAGCTCTCCCTGACCTTAGTAGTAAATGGTCTACATACCATAACTGAAAAGGCGCAAAAATTATTTAGGCGCCAAATATATAAGATTACATATTTTCATTGCATTTATGTTGAAGTCGCTTCGAAAGTAGCAGCGTGGTTTATAGAAAACTATCATCTGATATACAAGGATGAAGAAAATTGTTTTGATTGAAAAAAAGACTTCTAAATAGCTTTGGGGGTTATTTTTGGAAGCTCCTTGTTCACATAGGCTATATTAAAAATATGTTAATAAAAATATTTGTAATAACATTTGCAGATTTTTGCCATCGATTAATAATTTAAATCCTGCACCAAGCTCCATGTTATTTTAAAATTTGACAATAACTGATCCAAAATACGTTTAAAAACTCCTGACGTGGAAATTTTTAAATCATTATCCTCATTTTGTTTGCGAGTTCGTCGTAGGTTAGACAGTCAGGTTTCTTTCTTTGTAGCTCTCATAAAAAAGGTTTTTTTACAGGGTTGGGTAGTTAACCCAACGCCTTTTACAGGGTTGGGTAGTTAACCAAACGCCAAACCCCCTTTTCGGAGTGCCATTTTACCCACTCTCGTCAGTTCCCGACCCAACTTTCCACACGGGTTGGATACCAGATCTCCAGTTGTGTTGCTCGGTTTACAGGAGACACCAGCGTAAACGTGAGAGTTAGATTTGAGTAGAAGAGGCTAATTGGAGTAAACTGGAATCAACTCCACGTTTTCGCATTCTACCCCTTTATACCCCTAAAGTTATTTTAAAAACTACTGTTTTTGAATCCGTAAAATAGTTTCGAAACACAATTCAGATATCTGCCTTAATCTGAGCCTTCTAAAAATTGCAAGGCATAGCAGACGTTGATAAAGATCTTAATAGAGACATGGGGAATCTAAAATTTGCATTCCACGACATGTCTCCTCAACTAAGCAGAAATCATTAGCGAATTGGTTTCTTGTACTCATACAGAGTAGATCCGAATAAAATGAAAAAGACAGTCAAGATTTCATTTCACGTACAAAGCGTCTATGTATCTGTTTGTACGTATTTCGCTTTAATAAAGCTCATCAGAACAGCTATTCATAGGCGTTCTCAATGTGAAAAATAAATCTTTCCTGTCTTTAAGAAGCAACAATAAAATGGCTTCGAAACGGACGCAATACCGACATCTGATAATAAATCCGTAAAATAGTTTCGAAACACAATTCAGATATCTGCCTTAATCTGAGCCTTCTAAAAATTGCAAGGCATAGCAGACGTTGATAAAGATGTTAATTGACACGTTAATTAATTAATTTTCACGTTGAGAACGCCTATGAATATCTGTTCTGATGAGCTTTCTTCTTCTTCTCGTGCCACTCCTAGCGGAGATTGGAAATCATCATGGCCACTGCGACTTTGTTAGTAGCGCGCCTAAAAAGTTCAATCGAACTACACCCGAACCATTCACGTAGATTACGAAGCCACGATATTTTTCTTCTTCCCACACTTCTTTTGCCCTGCATGATATTTCTTAAAAGTTCGTACTTTTCACCTCTCACAATGTGCCCCAAGTATTCCGTCTTTCTAGTTTTTATCTCATTTAGAATTTCGCATCTTTTGTCTAAAGTTTGGAGTACTTGCGTGTTAGTGACGCGGTCCATCCATGATATTCTGAGAATGCGCATTCGTATGCATATTGATATCACGATTGCAAAAGAGTTTGCGCATTCTATTAAAGACTGATCTAGCGATTTCTATTCTACATCTAATCTCTTTTGTTTGATCAGTATCGTCTGTGATCCAAGCACCTAGATATTTATAACAGGACACACGTTCAATCGTTGTATTGTCTATTACAAGATTAGCTCTGATGTTCTTTGATTTCGTGATTACCATAAATTTAGTTTTTTTCAAATTAATTTTCAAGCCGTAACTGTTACAGTATATATTGAGACTTTGAACGAGATGTTGTAGTTCTACTAGCGTTCCCGTTAGGAGAACCGTATCGTCAGCATACCTTATATTGTTGATCGTCTCACCATTTATTATCAGACCAAGATCTTCTTCCTCGAGTGCTTGTTCACAGATAGCTTCACTATACAGATTAAATAAAAGTGGCGACAAGATGCATCCCTGCCGGACTCCTCGACGGATTTGAATTTCTACTGTTAGCCTACCCTCAACCTTCACATTTGCTGTTTGATTCCAATATAGGTTGCATATAATTCGAATATCTCGGCTGTCTATATTTTTCTTTATTAGAATTTGTCTTAGTGGTTCATGTTGTACTTTGTCAAAGGCCTTTTCGAAATCAATAAAGCAGGCGATGAGCTTTATTAAAGCGAAATACGTATAAACAGATACATAGACGCTTTGTACGTGAAATGAAATCTTGATTGTCTTTTTCATTTTATTCGGATCTACTCTGTATGAGTATAAGAAACCAATTCGCTAATGATTTCTGCTTAGTTGAGGAGACATGTCGTGGAATGCAAATTTTAGATTCCCCATGACTTGACTGTCTTTTTCATTTTACTGTTTTTGACTTATTTCATGCGAAGAGTAACCATGCGCAACTTGACGGCATATAAAGTCGCAGCATGTAACAGATCATTGACTCTGAGATAGCGCGAGATAATAGTAAGAAAGTAAGTTGTGAAACTGGAACCTGTCTACTGAAATATATTAAAAAGTTACTTGCAGACATAAAATATTGATCACATTTTTAAGATACATGCGTAGTTCAAAATCGCAACTGACAGATTTTCGTATATGCTCTACAAAAGTCTCACCTTGAAGTTATAGAACAAAAATGTCCATGACAACACAGGCTATAGATCACCAAAAGGAGTTTGTATCAGTTTTTTGATAGATTCAATTCAGAAGAGCCACCTTAGTATTGTAATATTGTAAATACATACTAAGTTGAATCACATAATTATTGTTTTTTTCTTTGTCTAATTTTGGTTGGTTGTTTATTATTTTTTGTTTTTAGTACTGGGTTTTTATGAGATTAAATTTAGTAATGAAACAATAATGAATATTAATCAAGTCTTAAAAACAATATTAATTTACAAACAAAATGAATTAAATCATATTTTTTAACAATTTTGTTTACGTTTTTGTTAATTGCAATATTTTTGAAAAAATGTAAAAACAGGGCATTGTATTTCTAAATCACGTATTTTTATTTGAAGCAGTAGGTAGTAATTCCAAAATAATTTATACAAAATTTCAAAGTGTTATGTAAACCTTAAATTCCTTATAACTCCTAAATTTATTTTTAGACTTAAGTGTTTTGCTTGTAAAACTACGAAATACCATGTCTTAATAAATCAAATTGTGCGAAAATAATTTTCATTTGAACATTACTTTTCGTTTTTTATCAGTATGAAGATAAAATTCTACTATAAACCGAGAAAAGAAATTAAGTAATTATTAATGTAGGAACCTACATAAAATCTATAATCTATTTTATATTAAACGTACAACGTACATGATACATAACGTGCAACCAAAACCAACAGAATCTGAATCTGAATTCAGGAATTAAACTGCGTAAAAGTGGTTGCCTAATAACAGAGTAAGAAAACGGTAACGTTATAATTTGCAACTACTGCTTACATTCCAACTATTTTATAGGAATTTTGACTTGACCACGTCGAAAGTCCTTTTCAAAATTAAAAGAAAAGTTCTTTCTTCAAAAAAGCAGTAAATACACAAATAAAAAATATTACTCCATATTACTTTTGTATTTCTTTGGTAAAATTTATTATATTATTATTGTTTTTTTCTGCTCTGTGACTTCATACTTTCCCATGACTTGTTTCTTGCCGTTGAGCACTGGCTTGAAGTCTACGAGCGTTTTTTCTAGAAAAATATACCACAATTGCTAGGTATGATCGTCCAAATTCAGCTCATGGTGGCACTCTAATTCTTTCTACAAATAATGATTTCTCTCTTCTCTGATAATGACTTTCTGTTGAAAGAATCGTTTTTTTGAGTTTTCATTGGTTTACAACAAGAATCTTAATCTATACCTTTTTTGCATTTATAGATCACCTGGTTCTTTCACGGAACTATTTTTTTCAGAACCTGTTAAATTTGTTAGACGACCTGCCCATTAAAAGCAGAAAGATTCTATAAGATGACTTGAATATTAATTACGCTGTTGCTTGTGCTACCTAATTATCGTTGATTCGAATCGTATAATTTCACAATTCACGTTAATTCTCCTACAAGAATTACTAAAACAACATCTTCCATAATTGATTATATTGTCTCAGATTTCTCACCTCTTGATGTACGCTCTACAATTATTAATGAAGGACTATCTGATCATGAAGCAGTACCTATATACCAAGTTTAACACTCTAAACAAACATTTTTATTCCGCTCAGAACTTTCGTAAAATCCAAAATTTGTGCTTGACTTCTGAGTGGAACTTTTCCTCTGTAGACGTGGACTATAATTTCGGTGATTTTTTAGATAGGCTTGTCTGTATTTTCAATAAGGCATTTCCTTTAATTACAATTAAGTCAAAACATCACGAACCATGGACTACCAAAGGTATCCGCATATTAGCCAAGAATATGCGTTCACTACTGTACATCAAGAAATTTACTACCAACATCTTTGTCACTAAATACATCTCCAAGTACAGTGAAACCTATTTAAAACTTATCAAAACAGCTAAAAAAATGTCAGAATTGTCTGGGAAGCTCTAAAAATGTTGCAAGAGAAACTTGGTCCATAATAAGCGATCTTCGAAATAAAACTTATACAGCTCAAACGTTTTCCCTTCCAAACCCTGAAAATTTAAATGAATAGTTCGTTAATGTGAGGAAAAATATAACATCAACTATTTTGCCACAACAATATCCCATTTTTTATTTCCCCAGTTCAAAAAAGGTCTCGAATTCATTCTTTATAAGGCCAGTTGATAGATCTGAACTGATCCAAACAATCAGTAGTATCAAAAGCAAATCTTCCTGTAGTACTGATGGACTATCCTTAAAAATTTTCTTAAATCTCCCAAAAAAAATGTGTTGGAATCCTTGGTCTCACTTATTAACGATTCCTTTGAAAAAGGTATATTTCCAGAGTGCCTAAAAACAGCTATTATTATTCCTCTTCATAAGGGTGGTAACAACTAAAATGTTTGCAACTATAGACCTATTGCCTTACTACTGGTCCCATCCAAAATTATTGAGAAATTTATAAAATACTTATGTCCTTTCTCGTTGAAAACAACATTTTCTGAACTACATGAGGTGATGCCATGTTTTCTGTACTACATGAGGTCTATCAAGCACTAAACAATAATCTTTACGCTGCCACAATTTTTTGTGACTATGCCAAAGCTTTTGGTTGTGTAAATCACGACATTTTGATAAAAAACTAAATTTCTACGGAATTCGAGGTATTTCTTTGAATTGGTCTATCTATCAATCTAACTTAAGGACTAGGAAATAACTAGTTAGAGCCAATGATACTGACCTTGGTCACAAAAGCATTGTATGTGGAGTACCACAAGGTTCAGTATTGGGTCCTCTACTTTTCCTTATCTTTATAAATGACATCACTAACGTAAAAATCGATGGAAATTTTTTTCTTTTTGCTGACCTGATACCAGTATTACCTGGAGGAACTCCAGAATATTGCCACTCGTCATGAAACTATAGCTTCAGATCTACTTAAAATAAAAACCTGGTCCGACTCTAACTTACTCTCTTTTAACATGGATAAGACAATAGCATTATCCTATAAAGGAGCTCTTCAACCCTTGCTTCTTAATAACAGCCAGATCAGTATCGTTGATTCTGTAAAATTTCTTGAATATTTTTATAGACAGCAACCTTAAATATCTTTTTATTATAATATATATATTCAGGGATTCTACAGTATTCACTGCCTTCCCTCGCTCAACCGTTTCCATCTCTCTCTGTTGTCCCATTCTCCATCGTTTAGGCCTCTCTTACTCATGGCGTCGTCTACTTCGTTCCTCCAGGATTTTCGGGGTCGTCCTCTTTTCCTCCTTCCTATGGGGCTCCATTCGGTTATTCTCTTTATCCATCTGCTGTCACTAGTTCTTCTTACATGTCCATACCACTTTAGTCTTTTTTGTTCTATGTATGTTAGTATGTCTGTTTCTATTGACGTTCTTTGCTTTATTTCGTCATTACTTCTCCTATCCATTCTTGTTACTCTGCAGCATCTTCGCAGACATTCCATCTCTGTTCCTACTATCTCACTGCTGTTTTTCTTGGTTATGATCCAATTTTCAGCCCCATATGTCATAATACTTCGCACTAATGTTTTATAAATCTGTGTTTTTGTCTTCATATTGTCTATCCCACCATACTGAGTTAAGTTGTCGGATTACTGTTCTTGTTTGTCCCAATCTTTGTGTAATTTCTTCCTCTGTTGTTGCCTTTTTCGTGATTATAAACCCCAAGTATTTGAATTTATCCTTTCCTTTGATTGTTACGTTGTCATCAATCTGTAGATCTTCTATGTCTTCTTCACTTGTAGATAGGTATTCTGTTTTCGCGAAGTTAATATCTAGGCCATCCTTGGTATATTCTTCTTCTAGTTTCGTCATCATGTAGCTGAGGTCGTCTTGGTCTTGTGCAATCGTCTGCAAAGCTTAACGTATATAGGTATTCGTTCCGTACCGGTACTCCCATGCCTTCGCATTTTCTTTTCCATGTAGTCAAGGCTTTTTCTAAGTATATTTTGAATAGGGTTGGAGATGTGGAACAACCCTGCAGGAGCCCTTTTGTTGTCGTGAAGTCTCCTAAGATTCTTGTTCCCATTTTAATGGACACTTTATTTTCTTTATACAGAGCTTTTAAAGCTTCTACGAGTTCCGTCTGTGTTTCTAATTTGTACATTGCCTCTCATAGTTCCGACCTTGCTACAGAGTCATACGCCTTTCTCAAGTCCACAAATGCCAAATCTTTTTACTAACAAGTCTAATTTATTCTTTGTTTAGACTCTGAGATAGCGCGTAAGATAAAAAATTTTTGTTAAAACATAATGTTCATTGGTATCAAATTACGATTTTGGTAGGTTTTTTGCGATTTACTCAAAACAACTTAGAGGTCAAAATGTCTGGTTTTGCATTTATACGTCTCATATCTTTGGGTATCACATGCAGCAACTTAACCCTTTATAGGTCTGTGGTCGATATTTCGACCACTGCTCTTATTAATACTTATGAGTTAGTAATTGACATGAAAAGTTACCGAAGTGCAAATTCAGTGTTTGTAAATGAATTGTACCCAAAATGAACACCACAGAACAAAATACGGCAACGTGGCAGCAATGTGGTCGATTCGCCAACCACAACCCATCATACTCTGTAAGTTACCGTTGAACGTGATCACAGGTTTTTGCCGTTTGTAAAAGTTAGAAAAATAATTTACAAAAGATTTATACATCAAACTCAAGGTAACACATCACAGTATTATGGTCTTTTATTATCTATTCAGATTTTATTGGCGCTAAGATGATATATCTTGATTTACTAAACATAACCTCAAAGTAGCACATGCTGATTTTACAATTGTTCTATTGAAATGTATTTTCACTCTTGTTTATTTTAAATCTATATAATTATATTCTTTTTTTACGTAAATCTGACTTACTTGAATAATATTTCCAAGAATTAAATTGCTGTGCGGTAGATCAAGTAATTAAATTTTTCAAGTATTTGTATACAACTCTGAGATAGCGCGTTGCAGTAAAATGGAACACCGCAATATACTTGAAAATTTACAAAATATGACTCAGGATGATTTATTTGATTACATATATGGTATTCCATATCAACAAGCCATAAATTCAGACAGAAAGGACAAAACAATGAAAATGGGAGAACACGATTATTTCATGTCCAATGATATGTCTGTTGTTAAATGGAAAGATCGAGGGCGCAAATGCGTTTTAGTCGGCAGTACTATGCATAATCCACTTGAGATTACTTCAGTTTTGCGAAGAAAACCGAATGGTGAACAAGAAAGTGTTAAGTGTCCAAAAGCCATAAGTGATTACAATCGCTATATGGGTGGAGTCGATCTATTCGATCAACTTCATGCTTCTTATCCAATTTCATGGAAATCCCGAAGATGGTATATGAAGATTATTTACTATTTGATTGATAAATTCATATATAACTTATAAGACTACAATGAAAATGAGGTCCATTAAATCGAAACCAATGAGTCACCTGTATTTTAGAAGTGTAATTGGGGGCCAACGAGCTCATAGGTGATTTCTATAACAGAAAGAGACCAGGACCTAAGGTAACAATAGGAAGAAATAAACTGAAGAAAATGGGAGCAACCACTAATTCTGTTAGCGTTGAAAGCACGGTGAGACTAAGCGATGTTGGCAATCACATGCCAGAAAAAGGATCATCAAGACGTTGTGCACTCTGTTCAACGAGAGCAAAGCCAAAACGTTCAAGTATTAAATGCTCAGATTGCCAGGTTGCATTATGTATTCAATGTTTTCCATTATTTCATAATAAAAATGTTTAATTAATGTGTTTTTTTCTGTGGTCGATTATGGAACCACAACTACATTTACCAAAGTCAACATACCTAATCAGGCTGTGGTCGAAATTTCAACCACCTAAAAAAAACAACAAGGAGTGAAAATAAAATGAAAATACGAATGAAAGTTCAATAACGGATCATTCCTTATGTATAATCTGCAAAGAATTTGTTTATATTACCAAAAAATAATTCTGCCCTATAAAGGGTTAAACTTATTAGTAAACTAGTTCGTAATGGATTTTATTATCCAGTATTATCTTTTATTTTGTGATATTGATGATTTATGTAATTTTAGTAAATTTTAAATTGATATTGTTATATTTTTTTACTTTTTTAAGCGTTGTTCATAAAATTGTACAATTTTCAGTGACCATAAAGCATATTTCTTTTCACTATTGTGTAGTATATGAACTATATTTTTATTTCCGTTATCTATGCGTTTTTATTGGTATAATTTACTTTTTACTACTATATGAATAAGACTTTCTATTTTCAAAGTAAGGATTTTACATTAATTACTCGTGTCAATGCATAATATAAATATAATTAGGACTGATTACCATAATGTTTTTATAATACTGAATAATCTGTTTACTATTAATATTGCATATAAATCTATTAATTATCAAAGTTTAAAAAAATCTGAGTCTCAAAAATGCAAATCATTTCTTTCCGTGATCAAGTTTACGCCGACCATAAAACACTTTTAATTTTATATCGGATACAAAAAATCTTCGAAATACTTTTAGAATTCGGGAATATTTTAGTGCTCTCGCAATATTTTGGGAACGTCTGGCACAAACTAGACTTAAGTCGCCGTGGAAGGGGGTAGGGGAATAACGGGAAAGGAGTAGGTAGAAGTGGCAGCGGTGCTTTTTCGAGCGTCTGGACGCTTGTAGCTTTTACTCTGAGATAGCGC
>NW_027314536.1:0-13960 GCF_040954645.1 Diabrotica undecimpunctata | reverse complement strand
TTAATTATCGGAGGAAATAGATCCCAGGCTTATTCCAATTTTTCGTGACACTCGTCTATCCAGGCAAACGACAGTAGTTGTTTTGAGTAGTATAAACCCCTATAAAAAGAACCTATATGTTTCCTGCAGTCGATGTTTTGGACTTTATTTGTTATTATTCGACTAATTAGTTATTAACAAATTCAGGTCAAAAAACGGTAAATTTTGTCAAAATGGCGTTTTTTAAATTATCTTATCCTTATTTGTTGCTTAGAAAGTTGCAAAATGAGTCAAATTTTGGTTTTTATAAATGTTAATATGTTGTTTTAAAATAAATTTATAAACTTTATATTACATACAATGTTGGGACTTGTGGTGCTTAAACTATGATCAAAATTTTAAGTCGATCGGTCAAATAGTTTGAAAGTTATTCAGTTTGTTTATCCTAAATCAAATTTTTTTACAACAATATCAGTCAGAAAATTAAGTAGTTATAGTAATTATACGGATAGCTTCTTAAAGAAGAAAATTTATTCTATTAATAAAAAAAAATAAGAAAAAATAATTTTAAATACTGCAAAACAATTTTCCAAGAACATGTTGATTTTTTGTTTATAATCAATTAGAATAACTTTTTAACCATTGCTGCAAGAAAATTATTCTTTCGTATTTAGAAAGCATGAATTTTTTACAAATTTAAAAGAAAAAAATATTGAGAAATAAAGAAAAAAATATTGACCTAGAACACTTTGGGACGAAGTTAAAGGACTTTTTTTAATTGGTAGCAGCTTTTTTTATAACAATTAAGAGATATTATTAGGGCCCTCTGAAATAACATGGTTTAAAGTTTTAATGTGCAAAAATTAACATTTATATAAAACTGAAATCTTTGACTTATTTTGCAACTTTCTAAGCAACAAATAAGGATAATAACATTTAAAAAACGCCATTTTAGAGGTTTTTATATAACTTATAAGATTCCTACTCTCAAATTTGTTTCAAATTCTTTACTTTTTGCTGATAGTCAAAAAAAAAACAAAAATTTACCGTTTTTTGACCATAATTTGTTTCAAAAAATAGACTGCAAGAAACATATAGGTTTTTGTTACAGAGATCCATACTACTTAATACAACTGTCGTTTTCCTGGCCGGTTTAGTCACAAACAGGGTACTTTTTTTGTTTATTTCCCTGGCCTATAAAATTTCTACAACGAAACAATAGATTGTAATAACTTTAACAATATTAACAAGTAGCCATGTAACGTTAGCTGTTCAAAATTAATTTAACATTGAACATAACGTTATTGTTATGATCCACAGCAAATAAAGTACCCAAACACACTAAAAACAATAAAGTCTGTATTACATTATGCGTCAGAATATATACGATGATAATAATGATAGTAATAATAGATGATAATTAATATTCAGGAGTTTTGCGGAAATCAACTTTCCACATCAGCTGCTCTAACACCAATGCTGGATGGATAGAAGATACGGCGCACAGCTGTCAGCACTACCATACAACTGTCTATGAACCCTTCACCACAGAAGAAGTCTCAAATATCATCAAAGAGCTTCATAACTGGAAATCTCCTGGACCCGGAGTTCAAAACTTCTGGCTTAAGAAGTTCTGGAGTGTTCATGAGTGCTTGTTAACACTAATTATTCGTGTTATTTCTAATCCACAGAAAATACCATCATTCCTAACTCAGGGAACAACTTATTTAATACCGAAAGATCAAAATAATACCCAAGTACCGGCCAATTACGTGTCTTCCAACTCTGTACATATTGGTCACATCCTGTGTAGCCCAGCCCCAACACTGCGCACTAAACAATATCATAGAACCTCAACAGAAAGGATGCGCTAAGGATTCCATGGGTTGCAAAGAACAACTTATTATCGACTCAGTCATTTCTAACCAGGCATACACCAAAAAAAGAAACCTCTTCACTGCCTTTATTGATTATAAGAAAGCCTTTGACTCAGTGCCGCATGAATGGCTGGTAGATATATTAAGAATATATAAAGTCGATGATAATATAGTGGCCTTTTTAAGACATATATTGACAGACTGGAAGACTAAAATCCACCTCCAAATACCTGGTGAAAGCAATATCGAAACGGAAAATATCGCAATTAACCGCGGCCTATTTCAAGGAGACTCGCTGAGTCCATTGTGGTTCTTTCTAGCGATAAACCCATTATCCCAGCTATTGAACTCCACTGACTCAGGTTTTAGCATTAAAAACAACAATACTGTAGTGGCGAAGCTTAATTATCTGTTGTATATGGATGATTTGAAACTAATGGCTTCCACTCGAAATCACTTAGATCAAATCCTCAAAACTGTAGAAAGGTTTTCAAATGATATCAGTATGCACTTTGGGTTAGACAAATGTCGTGTACTAAATATAGTCAAGAGAAAGGTCCAGCCCGGAGGATTCGATATGCAAAATGGCCAAAACATCGAGGCTATGGGCGAAAATGACATGTATAAATATCTAGGAGTAAAGCAAGCGCGTAAAATTGACCATAAACAAATGAAAATCGAATTAACATCAGAGTTCATACGAAGAGTAAAACAGCTACTTCGCTCACATCTTAATAGTAAAAATTTGTTTAAGGCATTAAACACCTACGCATTTTCCGCGCTTAGCTACTCATTTGGGATTATTAAGTGGACTAAAACGGATATAGAAACCTTTCAGCGAAAAGTACGAACACACCTCACAAAGGCACAAAAACACCATCCTCGAAGTGCAGTAGAAGGAACGACATTACCGCGGTATTTAGGAGGACGAGGACTTATTGATATAAGTGAGCAATTAGAAAAACAGAATACTAATTTACGAACTTATTTTCAGGTGCAGGCGGAGACATCTACTCTTCATCGCGCGATTTGTGCAGTAGATGACACAACACCGATCAAACTGAGGGAACAAGAAATGCACATAAACCATCTTACTAAGAACAAAAAAATGCGCATCTGGACGGGAAACCTCTGCATGGGCGACATCCGAATGAAGTCAGTCAAGACTATGTCGACAATATAGCGTCGAACTATTGGCTGACATCAGCAAAGATGTTCCCTGAAACAGAAGGTTCATTACTCGCCATTCAGGATCAGGTTATACCAACCAAAAATTACCTGAAATATATTGTCAAAGACCCTCAGGTCCAAAACGACCAATACCGATATGGATGTCAAGCCTAAGAAACTATCCAACATCTTACCGGGGGCTGCCAGGCATTTGCTGCAACTGAATATAAGGAACGTCATGACTCAGTAGGAAAGATCCTCTATCAAGAGATAGCTTTTAAAGTGGGACTTCTACAAACAAACCATCTCCCATATTATCAATACGTTCCTGAGAGTATGCTTAAGAATGACAACTACAAGCTATACTGGGATCGCACTGTGCTCACAGACCAAACTTTAGCACATAATAGACCAGATCTCGTGCTACTTAATAAACTAACAAGACAAACAACACTTATCGATGTGGCGATACCTAACAACAATAATCTGCGTGTTAAGTATAACGAAAAGATCGCCAAGTACAGAGATCTGGAAATACAAATAAGGAGACAATGGAGAATGGAAAGTACCCAGACGATACCTATTATTCTTTCTACCACTGGAGTCATCCCGAAGAACCTCCTAGAAAACATAAAAAAGCTGGGTCTATATGAACCTCTATATAAGATCATGCAGAAAGCTGTGCTACTTTCGACGTCCAGATGCGTGCGAAAATTTTTGGGAGATACACCGACGTACCAAGTCACCAATCCTTTTGATACCGTAGGTATCTGGGATGAGCGAATGTTCCCCTTATAGGGAGTGTGAGCCGTATGGCTAAATCTGGATAGATGATAAAATTATGTGATGGTGTTAAATACAACGAAAAGATCGCCAAGTATAGAGATCTAGAAATACAAATCAGGAGACAATGGAGAATGGAAAGTACCCAGACAGTACCTATTATTCTATCTACTACTGGTGTTATTCCCAAAAACCTCCTAGCGAACATAAAACAGCTGGGTCTAAATGAACATCTTTATAAGTCCATGCAGAAAGCTGTACTCCTCGCGACGTCCAGGTGTGTACGAAAATTTTTGGGAGATACTCTAGCAAACCAAGTCACCTAGGGCTCGATAACACGGAAAGAGTCCCACCAGAGCTCAATCCTTTTGATACCGTAGGTATCTGGGATGAGTGAATTTTCCCCTTAGAGGGAGTGTTAGCCGTATGGCTAAATCTGGATAGATGATAATAATAGATGATAATGTAACTATTCAAAATGTGCTCCATTGCGGTGTAGACAGTGTTCATAACGATCAGGCATATTTTGAAACATGTTCTGGAGTATAGAGTGCTTTAGAGTTCTGATTTTCTGACGTGATTTAGGCACAGTTTTGAATGAATCTGGACAGCTGAAAATGTTTTCCTTTCGGTGTTAGGTACAAAAATCCATCTACGTCTTTAAACAATCATTAAAGTAACGTATTGTTGATTTTTATTTCGGGGCTGTTCGTCGAAGCCTTCGCTTTGGTGACGCCAACCTGATTGAGGACATGTAAGTACATAATTTTCGTTTGTCGACAAAGTTACTGGCCTACCGGGCCACTTTTTGACTGGCAAAATATGAGTTTGATTAACTACGTTATGAACGTAGTGATCCTGCAGTGGTATCTTAGGCTATATTGGTATTTAAATATTGTTGTTTGGTAGTTTAATTATTGTATTGTTTCATTATTTTTGTCAAAATATGTGTATCTGTAATCGTTTACGAGTTACACTGTCTTTATTAATGTTCTTAAAACGGAAGTGAATCGGAATTGGAATCCGTTGTCAGTTTTTCTCTATCTATTACAGTTTTTTCAATTTAAGCTTGAACACACGGACGGACGGATAGACAAACATAACCTATATGATAGAAATTTTATTTTCGTGTTATTATTTCGATCCAATTAGACGTAAATTATCTGAAACCGTAACCAATAAAATTTTTACAGGTGTAATCAATCAAAAAGGGGACAAATAAACAGTTCAATCGATATAAAGTTTAAACTATCTATGTAGACTTTGTAAAAAGGAAAGCCATATATAAATCGATTATTAGTCTTTCCATTGAATGCTGCTAATACAGAAACATCAAATTGATTAGTATAAATCATCAAGAAAAATGACCTAAGTAAATTTAACATTTAAAAATTTTTATAGTGCGATATAATAGCAATAATCTACAATTATGTGTATAGATCTCTAATAAAATGTAACTGTAAAATTAAAAAAATATGATAATTCTTAGGTTAAATTAGAAAAGACTAAAATTTGACTCCAAGTAAACGGTTACGTAAGACGAATATAAATTTACTTTTAGGACACTTACGTTAATGACTTGAGTCCTAGGCGTGGAAGGAAATCGGTACTGCGGAAGAGTCTGCCTTAGGTGCACCGGAAGATCAGATGTCTGGAGATCGGGGTGTAAATAACTGCCATGCTGCGGAGAGTCCAACGTCTGAAAACCAGCCGGTGATTGTCGAAAAGGAATGATATCCGACGGACTAATATACTGATTGTGGTTTTGCTGATAGGGGACGAACCCACCCCCGGCCTGTTGTCCCGTGTAGATGTAGTCCTGGCCTGAAAGTGAAAAACGTTTTATTAATGACAGCCAAACATGTTTCATTCGAGAGGCGGGAGATTCGTTTTGAATTAGAGGGTAATTAGGGCGAGGAAAAACGATTATAGGGGTACTGGTGGCCCTTAACGAGTTTGTTTTGGATTTATTTAGGTTGGCTTCTACACTGTAGGAATTTGTGCACTTTATTATAGCTGTTTAGAATCGTAAACTACATCCTCATATTTTGTTTACGTAACTAAAATTTATTATGTATATATATAATATATATATATATATATATATATATATATATATATATATATATATATATATATATATAGTAAACTCTTAAATATTGGGGAAATCTGCAAGTGCAGATTTCCCCAATATTTAAGAGTTTACTATTTAACTAATCTGCAAAGATTATATATATATATATATATATATATATATATATATATATATATATATATATATATATATATATATATAATATATATATATATATATATATATATATATATATATATATATATATATATATATATATATATATATATATATATATATATATATATATATATATATATATATATATATATATATAGTAAACTCTTAAATATTGGGGAAATCTGCAAGAAAGACTCTAATGTGTATCAATTGTTTCGCCGAACGTTTTCGCCAAAGAGAATTAATTTGGCTTCTTCAGGGCTGAAAGAGAATAAATTATAATTAGCTACCATATATTATCTATTAAAACATTATTGAGCTTACCGTAACTTAGAATTGTAGAGTTAGAATATTAAAAAACTTTGCTAGTAACATAGTGGTGTTTTTTGTTACTATGTGCAAAAAAAAGTTTTTTTTAAGGTTTGAAATGTATGGTAGCTTTGAACTTGACACGTAAAGGCTTACCCAAGGTTAATCGAAAAACCCAATGTAACTTCATTTAAAAGGAGGTAATTCTTTGAATTGTCGGCAATAACTAAATTTTTGATTTTTAGAAAGTTTAAAAGTGAGGTTCTGTTTTAGCCAGAACGCAAGCGCTGACAACTTCATTAGTTCTTATGAATATTTATGTCGTTAAGGTTCATTGGTAAAAACGAATGAATTTAAATCCCAGTATAGGGAAATATTATTTTGATTTTCTTTATTTAATTATATTCTATTGTTCATGTATTATTGCATCTTATTGAGATGTATCTAAGAAAAGCAAGGGAATGTTATATATTTTTTTGTTAATGAAAATTAATTATAAAGGTATGTTAGTTGTTAATGGATATATCAGTCAAGTTAGTTATCTGTGATATAGTATTGTTCTTGGTATCTGATTTAAGTAACAAGTGGTATATATCGCTTACATTCTTAATGTCACTCTTAACATTAATGGAGAAATCGTTAAGGAAAATATAAGACATTTCAATGAACTCTCTTTTAGATTTATTGTTCTCACGGTGGAGAATTGTAGTGTTCGTATAGTCCATGAGATGACCAGTGGAATGGACATGTTTGGCTAATGCACAACGGTCAGGGTGAAGTCGAGAATCACTTTTGTGTAGTGTAATACGTGATTTCAATAATTGAGATGTTTGACCGATGTAGGAATTGTTGCAAGAGAGACATCGAATGTTGTAGACAATATTACTAAGCCTATCTATGGGAGTCTTATCTTTTATCTTAGAATAAAGATTATTAATTGTTAGGGCTGATCTACAAGCCACATTAAGTTTAATGTTGTTATTATTATTGCCAAAGCTATTTTCAACACTTTTCAGAATCCTTGTTAACCCCGGAGTGATATCTCTGAAATATGGTAATGAAAAATATTTGTTTATAGGAGTATCCGAGACTGGGTTCCCACTTAAGACATCAGGATCAGCATTGTTAGTCGCGAAGGAAGGTGAAATATCTTCGTCATGGATAGTATTAAACAAAATCTTATTAACTAATGGTGTTGGATAAGCGTTTGAAATAAAAAGTTTCTGTAGGATTTGTAGGTTTTTTGTATGAAATGAAGGATCTGATAGTTTTGTTACTCTATTTTTCATCTGTTTGATTAAGTTGACTTTGGTAGAATTATTATGGTATGAGTTGTAGTTAAGGTATCTACCAGAATGGGTCGGTTTTTGATACCAATCTATTTTAATGTTGTTGTTTTCCCTGATCATCCTTATGTCGAGAAAGGGGACGGACCAATTACCATCTTCCCTCTCTATAGTGAACTGGATGTAGGGGTCATAACCATTAAAAGTATCTAATAGTTCATCTACCTTGTCATTGGGTATAGCCAAAATGATATCATCAACATATTTTTTAATAAATGGAATATTAAAGGATAGTAAAGGAATGACTGAGTCTAATACATAATCCATAACGTAAGTTGCAATGATAGGAGAAATCTTAGCTCCCATAGGGGTACCGAAAGTTTTTTGATATAATTTATCATTAAATGAGAAGTAAGTGTTGTTAAAGAGAAATTCGACGATGCTGATGAATCTGTCGTAAGACATGGAACAACAACCTCTAATACGGTCCCAGTTGATCTCTATTGATGTCAAACAGACATTTCAAACCTTAAAAAAAGCTTTTTTTTGCACATAGTAACAAAAAACACCACTATGTTACTAGCAAAGTTTTTTAATATTCTAACTCTACAATTCTAAGTTACGGTAAGCTCAATAATGTTTTAATAGATAATATATGGTAGCTACTTATAATTTATTCTCTTTCAGCCCTGAAGAAGCCAAATTAATTCTCTTTGGCGAAAACGTTCGGCGAAACAATTGATACACATTAGAGTCTTTCTTGCAGATTTCCCCAATATTTAAGAGTTTACTATTTAACTAATCTGCAAAGATTAAATTTCTTTTCTATATATATATATACATATATGTATATATATATATAATATATAAGTATATACAGGTATACGTATAAGTTTATGTTTTAAAACATAATGAAAAATAGTCAAAAGTAGCTAATTTGTTTTATTTGCTCCTGATAGGAGTAATTTTTTCAGAAAAATAATTAATCTCACGTGGGCAGACATTGGCAGCGTAAGCAGATTTTTGACTATGCTTGAGCTAACATTAACGATAACGATTTTTTAAAAGTAAAATCGTAATTGGTATGAATTTATTTAACTAGAATATATGCTTAGCTTAGGGAAATTGTAGACGCTTAAAATTAAATGAAAGTCTGTTAGAATCATCGGTTTATCTCTCCTTCATTCTTAGCTCGTTCGATTGCACAGTCGGGGTTGATTAATCTTACGCAGCATAATGAGAACTTATCCTATTTTTAATTGTAAATTGTAAGGTGGGAGTCCAGGCAATTTCAATAAATTCAAAAGCACCGTCGGATAGTTGTCACTGATTTGAACGAAAACAACTTTCCAGGAAGAAAATTCTAAATGGTCACATTAAGATTATCGACATCTTTATTTTTTGCCGTAAATATTGCTCGTTCACTCAGTCAATTATGGTTAAACAACTGTTGCGCTGTGCCTGAAAAAAAAAGGTGAATCGGTTCATCTTTTAAGTCTGTGAATAAACAGAAATCTGTGGGTAATATGATGAATCGGATGAAGATGTCAATACCGACTTTACTATTTTTAATGTCTAACAAAACACAAAAACACAAAACTGTCTGATTTAAAAGATCCCCGTTATCATAGAGCCTGAAGCTTATTGTGTCTGCTGCCTATTGTTGTTTCCTACACATAGTCTATAGTTTTTATGACCTGTATAAGTTTGTACAGGTCTTGTGTCTGGTGTATCCTAAATATACCAGTGTTGCCAGTCTTCTCTTGGTTATCCAAACAGTTTTTGCCTTTTACGGTCCAGCGCCCCGCAATCGCTTAATACATGTTTTACAGTCTCTAGTTTCTTGTCAGAAAGTCTGCATTGAAGGTCTTTATTTGTAAATGCCTATTTTATTTAGAAATTGTCTTACTGGTGCATGCCCCGTCAACATTCCTCTTACTGTTTTCAGTTTGTCCAATATGAAGCAGTTCCTCTGATTTTTTCCTACATGGTTCAGCGATGAAGATTTGTCCATGTCCATGTTGTTTTCGGAATCTCTATCAATATCGCCCATGACTCTCTCTGATACAGTCCTCTACAGCCCTACGAATTGCAGCCCTTGGTGTTCCCAGAGGTACAGCCGGTTTGCTTGATTCGTTCGATTCGCTTTTTGCAAGTTGATCTACTTTTTGGTTGCCTTCGATGACCTGATGTTCTCCCAGTACTCAGACAAGCTCAAACTTGTTCCGGTCTCCTAGTTCATTCAATCTCACACAAGCTTAGACTTTACTTCCTGACACGACTGTGCCTTCAGTGTCGCTTGACTGTCAGACAATATAATGTATCTACACTTTTTAAAGAGCTCTATTATTATTTTTTTTGCACATTGCAGTATCGCATAAATCTCCGCTTGAAAATCGGTTCAGGGTCTTCCTCAAGTCAAAGCTTTCGCTAATTCTTGGACTATTGGAGTATATTCCTGCCCCCTCTTCCTCTGCAGTTTTGGATCCATATATATATATATATATATATATATATATATATATATATATATATATATATATATATATATATATATATATATATATACCAAATCTTACCTTGTTGGTTATGGTGCTCCTTATTACTCAATACATTTCTGTCTGGAATAGACACCGTATATGAAATCTTAAAAATGTTTTTTTGTCATGTGATCTGGTTTCCTATTAAAAATGTCTCTTCGTTTTATTCTTTGGGCTCACAATCTTACTTCTCCTTGTATTATCAATTGTAAGAGAGGCAGGCCTAGGAGAGCCTTCATAGCTGCTGTTGGAATAGTACTCGCCAGTTATCTCCATACACGCATTTATTTGCACCTTGCTGAGTTTGGCTTTTGCAGCTGTCTAAAGTGTCTTAATCTATCACATCGTCGCTGCATAGGTAATTGAGGGTTTGATCACCATGGTGTACACCCATTGCAGCATATCCGATTTTAATCCTCATTTCTTCCCATACATACGCCCGACCCTCATAAGTGTTATTACATAAGTTTCAAGTCTAGGATTCACGTGACTCAGATGGCTATGATGCGCCAGATGTTGGGTGTTTCTCTGAGAGACCGAATCCCAAACGAAGAAATATGTCGTAGAATAAAAATAACAGATGCTATCGAAAAAATCGCGTCATTAAAATGGAATTGGGCAGGACACCTCGCCAGATTATCAGACAACCGATGGACAAAACGTATTTTAGAGTGGAGACCAAGGCAAGAAGCAATACGGAGTAGAGGACGCCCACAAACTAGATGGACTGACGACTTGAAGCGTGTTAGCAATAACTGGATGCAAGCCGCACAAGACAGAGACAGATGGAAATGGCTGAGGGAGACCTATGTCCAGCGGAGCACGCATACAGGTTGATGATGATGATAACTCCGAGATACTTGGATGATTTTAGGCATGCGTTTAGTTCCTCCCCAGCAGTTGATTGGGGAATAATTGAAAGAGTCTGACAATAGAATCATCGCTCCACCAAAAATGTGTAGGTTGTTACTAATATTTTTCAAATCTATCCAATAGCTATAATAACCTCTTGTGGGCCATTGTACGTTCGTCCGAAATGATTGCGCTATTTTGGAGAGGCTGCCAGATGGTGTTTCATTGATTTCTATGTTTAATGGTAATTTAAGGCAGAATGTATAGTTCGTCCGCTTTCTAGTCGCTAGTGCTGATCCTTGCCAATAACAATAAAATTAGTAATGCTTGTTCTGTCCCTTTCGGAGCATCAAGGAAGTAAAAATAAAATAGAAGAGTAAATGATAGACCAAACAATTGAATGAGCATACTGCAGGTCTTTTAATATTCCATAGTCTAAGCTATCTCCCTTGCTTAATATTTATGCGAGTTTATGCAGGCACCCCATTTGACAGTTACAACATATTTTGTATTTCGTAGTTTCATGTTATGCTATTCAACACATAAAGTAATCAATTGTCATTTCAATATTTAACTTAAACTAAAAATAAACTATTTTATTACCGTCAGGCTTTATTTATTACGACCTTAGAAAAAATATTCTACAAAACTCATAAACTGTCTTTTTTCACTCATATGCGGCTCGTGCGCGCAATCGCAATTTTCTCATGTGTGAAAAAAATCTACTTTATGTACTTATTGCATAAATTACTATTACCTGCCTCATACAATAAAGCATTTATTTACTTTTGAAACTACCATTTACTTAATGGCTCTATTGACTATTGGCGTCAATATAAAATATAATTAAAAATAAACAAATACGGCTAAAATATAAAAAATATTGCAACAGTTACGGCAACCAGGGTACGTGATTATTTCGTATTAATTAGTGTTAACATACTCAATATTTACTAAAGCAAGTTTCAAATAAAATTTTTATTTTTCTATCATTGTTTAATGACTCTTGTTTGTTTACTTTTTACCGAGTTTTTGCTGAATCATACAAACATGGATAAATATGTATTGTTTCAAAAGTTAAATATTATTTGATTGTTTTCAAATACGTCAACTTTACAACGAAAAATTGAAAATAAAATTTAATGTGCATATTACATTCATTTAGTGGGTAGCTTTGTCGACAACGTGCATGCGGAAATAGAGAAAAAACAGGAATCATTGCAGTGCGAGCGGTTAAATATTTCTATTCGTCACTTTTATTGTTGGTTTTCCAGCATTGTGTTCGGTAGTTCGGCAATCACGTAACGTGGCAAATGGTGTATTTCGAGAATCCGCTAAATTGTTTGCTTACAATAGATATCTTTATTATTGTTTTTTACTATAATTATCACTACGCTTTCACGTAACTTAAAAAAATCTTAAAAATATTGGATATACTGAATGTTTTTTGAAATTATACGAAGAAGCTGAATTTTCCCCCCTCGTATGAAGAAAAAACGGAAGAAATCGATTTATCAAAAATTTGTACGCCATAAAAACAAATGGTTTAATTGAAACGGTAAAAATTCAATATCTTTTGTTAAGAGTGTCCTATTGACAAAAATCAAACTACGTTTTAAAGAAGAAAAGTGCAACTTTCCTATGCAATTTTTGTATTTTGTGACTTTCATTGACTTGTTACCATGGCATTGTCATTGTTAGATCCTAATATTTAAAACTTATGGCAAGAAATTCCTATTTTGAGTTTTGGAAATAAAGAGAAGAAATAAGGCATTTGAAATATGCCTAAATAACGCCGAATTTAAACTTTCAAATTACAAACGATCTAAAAGATTGAAAACTGCTCCTTTTTGAATGCACAAGTACTTTTTTCGAAACTGCCTAACTTCAGCTACAAATTCCACTTAATACCGCCTTCGTGGAGACCTTTCTAATGACGTGTGATCGTTTGTACTTTAAAAGTTTAAATTCTGAGTTTATTAGACATATTTTAAATGCCTCATATTTGTTGCCAAAATTTCTTAAAATCAATATTTTTCCACTGGGTAAAATTCTGATGAATTTTATTTATTTTAATGATGAATTATTTGATGATTTGATTTTTAATGATGAATATTTTAAATATTAAAAAAGAAATAAAAATTAATAATTTATGATAATTTAAGATTATATTGTTGTTGTCTTCTTATTGTAGTGCTTAATGTAGCGCTTTGTTTGAAATCAGACTCGCTCCACTAATTTTATCGTCTATAATATCATAAGAGAGAACATTTTGCCGGCAATATTTTCAAATGGTATGAAAGTTTGTTACCAAGCAATTTTCGCGAATAAAATTTTGAGAGTTAAATCACAAAACGTCAGTCGATTGATTTTGTCAAAAATTCATAAGCGAAAATTGCCAAAAGGCAATAAACTTGAATAAAACCAGAAGACAATTTTGCCAGTAAATAATTTTCTCTCGAATGATATTCGACAAGACTATTTTACGAGACACGTAATGCAAAACCTAATCTTTATTTACTTGTTAACAATATTAAATGTACAATTATTATAAGCTATAATAGTTTACCCCTTCATTTCTACCAAAACATGATTTTGTGTATTATTGATCTGTAGCGTTTGGGTACTCGAATGTCAAGCTTCATTTGTTGTTCTAAGATTTTTGTTCAACTTTTGGTAGTGACTGGAATTCAGCTGCAGATATGGTTTTAAAGAGCTTGCATTTGAGTGACCTTCTTCTTCATGTACCATGTCCTTTCAGGACGTTGGTTACCATCATAGCTATCTTAATTTTATTTACTGCCACCCTAAATAGCATGCTTGTATCAACACCATAAAAATCTCGCAAGTTCTTCAACCATGAGGTTCTTTTTCGTCTGCGTTTGCCTGCTGTTACTCTGAGATAGCGCG
>NW_027314535.1:0-13961 GCF_040954645.1 Diabrotica undecimpunctata | reverse complement strand
ACGCGCTATCTCAGAGTCGGTTATTGGGCCAACGATGATGTTTTTGTAAAAATGCTGAGTCTTTAAGGTTAGATTTGTAGCAAAAGTATTATGAAACAACACACATATATGTGTTATTCAATACCTGTGCTTTAGTTTCTAATTGTTTTAATAAAAATGGGTAAACAATTTACGTAATGAATAATAAGTATTCTTTTGGGATTTTTTATAAATTAAGTAATTATATCAATATCTCACCACATTGCCAAGGAATATGACTGAAACGACCAATCCAACGTTCAGAAAAGTTACATTTAAGTATGTTCTCACTGCCTTCTCTCTAGAATGTGATGGTGTACTATCTTACATAAACCACATATTTTGGGTTTTCAGCATTTTACATTAGGGAAAAAGTAATACAACGCCAGTAGGTATAGAAACTTAAGAAGCGATAGAAAAGGGAAATTGTAAACATGATAAAGGCCAACGTCTGAATACAGACATGCCACCTAAAGAAGAAGATGCAGAATATTTTCTCCAATAAGATATTTAGCAGCCATAACAAAAATTTTGTAATGTAACATTATCATCTTTGAGTTGTTTTTATAAGAATAAACTATGAATTATGCTTATTTACAGGTATTTAGTGCTTTACCGCACAAATATCACCACTAAGAATTATTATGCAGCTGACTTATAAAATGCGATTATCTCGAAAACGGTTAAATTATGAGGTTATTAACAAGTATACCTTTTCTTTGTAAAAATAATGTATCTTTAATATTTTTTAACACAAATAGAGCTAACTTAAAGAGCAAAAAAGTTAAGCGCAAATCTATGCCACGCATGTGGCATATGTGGCGCCCTCTATCAGTTACATTAAAGTAAGTATAAAATTATAATTTATTTTATTTAATAGCATCTTACTATAAATTTTTGTCCAAAAATATTTACAAACGTAAAAGTTATAGCAAAAAATTTAAAATTTAAAATTTTAAAATTAAAATTTTAAATTTCCACTTTAACACCCTGTATCTTTCTTAATATCAATATTTTATTAAAGCAAGTTGGCTTAAATCGTAATATTTTAAAGGGCAGAATCTATGGTTTCTGTTTGTACAATTACTTAAGGACCACCCTGTATATATACTATAGAAAGGATTAAGGGAAGTATTACACTTTCCTAATATATCATAAATCAATTTATAAAATTTGATACCAAACTTAATAATTCTGAATAATTGTACTTCTATACTTCTAGGAAAGTTCACTTTTAAAAGAATAGAGATAATATAACCTTTTACTCAAATTTCACGGTATGCTTATCTTCTGCGTTTATTGATTTATAACTAAATAGAATTAACTGACGAATAAAACCGAAATTTAGAGTATTTTAGATGTATATTTAAGAGTAGTCATGAAATTTTCAAAAAAAAAATAAATCTGTGCGAACCAGAAATTTAATTTTTATTTCATATATTTTATATATAAAGGTTCATCGACCAAGCCAGATACACGGCACCTTCAATTTTCTCATAACATAAACATTCATAATAAAAGCAAAAATATCTAAAGCTTTCCTTATCCTCTGTCGTGTCCTAAATTTTAAACTGGACTGTGCAGTAGGTGGTATATAGTATAATACCTGCCAAGATAATAGCAGTGCCGCTAAAGCTTTATGTTATTCATAATCCTATATTCACCGAAACTACTTGTATAGCCATTATCGGTCTGGCACATTTGTTCTGAATAAAGACCAGAGTTCTGCCAGAAATTTATACTTTCCGAAGAAAGGATGATATCTCACATAATGTTAAACTAACAAAAGCTTTATTTTAAACGTTTGTTTTATCCTTTATATACCGGATGTTGCCTGGTCCGGCGGTATACAGGAATGTTTTTCTTTAATCAACGCGATAACTATATTGATTTTATTTTACAGCTCTGCGGGTCATGTATATTTATGTATATCATTATTTTATACTTTGTCTTTGTCTTTGTCTTTTGAATGTCAGGCGTATGTATAGGAAGAAATGGAGATTAAAACCGGACATGGTGCATTGGGTGTACATCATGGTGATCAAACCCTCAATTACCTATGCAGCGATGATGTGGTGGACTAAGACATTTGAAAAAGCTGCAAAAGCCAAACTCAGCAAGGTACAAAAACTTGCGTGTATGGGATAACTGGTGCCATGCTTACTACTCCGACAGTAACTATGGAGGCTCTGCTAGGTCTACCTCCTCTGAATTTAATACTACAAGTAGAAGTAAAATTGGAAGCTTACAGAATTAAACAGTTACTAAAACTTTGCAATAAAGGAACAGAGCATATGAGTATCCCAAGAATTGTGACAAAGAATGTTTTTAATAAGACACCAGATCAAATGACAAAAAAATACAATTTTAAAAATTTATATAGGGTGTCTATTGACAAGAATGTATGAACAAAAAAATGGGATACCATAACCAACCAGATCTTAATATTATTAAGATGTTGTATACAGATGCATCCAAAACTACAGAGCTTTGACTCAAGAAAGAACTGCACTGTTTTTCAAGTGGAGATTTATGCGATACTGCAAAGTGCAAAATAAATAATGAGAGAGCTCTTAAAAAAGAGTAGGTCCCTATATTGTCTGACAGTCAAGCGGCACTGAAGGCACTGGCGTGTCAGAAAGTGACGTCTAGCTTGATGTGGAACTGCATGAAAGGACAGAATAAACTGGGAGACCAGAACAAGGCTGAGCTTATCTGGATACCAAAACTCGAGGCATCAAAGGCTACGAACAAGTAGATCAACTTGCAAAAAGAGGATCAAACGAATCAAACGAACCAACTGTAACTCTGGGAATATCAAAGGCTGCAGTTCTTAGAGCTGTAGAGGACAGGATCAGAGAGAATCATGATCGACATTGGGAGAGCATCCCAAACCAAACATATGGAAAAATATTCACTGGTGGACCATCCAGAAAAATAGGAACTGCATTACATGAGCAGGAACAAACTGAAAACAGTAATAGAAATATTGACTGAGGATGCACCAGTAAGAGAATTTATAAATAAAATATAGGCATTTATAATGGAGAGCTTCACTGCAGACTCTGTGATGAGTATCTAGAAACTGTAAAACATGTATTATGCGACTGCAAGGCGCTGGACCGTAAAAGGCAAAAATTTATGGGCAACCAAGAGGCAACCCTGATATATTTAGGGCAAACCAAGCCAAACATAATTTTTAGTATGTTTTGAGAAAGAGTCAAATAAACTCGAAATCTTAACAAACCTTAAAGAGTTTTACTTAAAGGTCAGTACTTGACTACAAAACCCAAAAATATCCGTATATCGTCTCTACCATTTCCAAGTATCGAATGTGAAAAGTGGTACTTTTCAGGAGAGGATGATAACTCTTTTTTAGCGAATCCTAAATCAGCGTTTTGACAAATGAAAAAATTTTTATGTGTTTTTTATTTAATGTTTAATCCTTGTTAGATTGATAAAAAAATTAAACTGCTTACCGTTTTTGTCTTTTCAGAAAATCACATTCGTTACTTTGCTTTTTGTGTTAATCAACGATTTGTTTTGGTCCAATGTTTCAAAATTGCGAATGTGGCATTTTCGACAGTTCATATTGGCCTAATTTTAACATTCATATTCTTAATTGAAAAGGAGGAAAATTAAAATAATTTTAATGTTCATACAAAGTTTATTACAAATAATTTAAAGTAAAATTGAAGTTGTAGGATACAATGGGAAAATTATGTTTAAAGAAATTATTAAAAGTATTTTTATGAAAGTATGTATTACTAGAAAATTAATGTAATTAGAAACGTAAACAACAAAAAAGTTAAAAATAATCACACTCCATTAATTACGGAACTTCACGTCCTATAGATACCTCAAGTACTCAGTCATGACCCTGAATTTTTGTAAAATTATGGTAAATTAAAAGTTTTAAATTTTGAAAAAAGTTACGTCAGGTTCTGAAAGACCTCTGGCAGTACGAGATGTTGGTAAAGATTAGTAATATTGGCGGTATGGCCTAGGTATTAAGTTTCACGTAGTGACAAGAGGTTTTTTTTGTTCGCATCCGTGATTGGGAGTCTTTCTTCGTATGCTTTAACGGGGTTTATACTATTTTGTTCGCCTCTTTTTTGTTTGGTTTCAAGAGATAAACAGTTTCCGTCAATGCTAGTCTTCATGAAAAGTTTTTTATTTTAATTTTTCCGACACTGGTACCATATAACATCACTATATTTAAAATTATTATTTCCATTAAGTACTTGTATGGGCTTCATCTTTTACTTCATTTTCTTTTTCATATTATTTTTGCTTTTTGATTGTTCAAAGAACAATCTTTGGTTTTATTTTACTTTTTAGTGCAAATCTCACTCTTCTTTGGTGTCAAAATCTAAGAAGTCGTCATGAAGTAGGTATGTCACTTCAAACGGGCATGACTTAGTGCGTGCAAGTCTTATGATTTGTGCCCATTCTTCAAGGAGAATTTTTTGACTTATATTTAATTTTGGATGGACAGAATCGAATTCCATTTCTGAGTGATCCGGTACAAAAAACACATGGTCAATGGTTTTTAAATGTGGGTAACAATTAACAACATATTGACACATGGCAGAAAAAGTAAAGTTTTTCTGTTGTCCACATTTTCCATGCTAATATTTTCCTATTCTCCAAAGCCGACTGTCTAGCTTCATCCCTTTTTTTTCTCTCTGCATCTTTTCTTTCGAGGTGTTTGTGATGGGCTTCGAGGTTTAAAACCTTTTCGTCATCTGGACTGCCATCATAAGTGACACAAACTTTGCAAAGGCCTTTTTTCTGCTTGTGAAATTTCATAAATGTGACACATTCGTCATTTTGCGTTGCACAAATATGCCTTTAGTTATATTTATACAAAACAAAAGTATCGAATATTCCATTTTCGTCAGTTTGCAGTATATTCGATATTTTGACCAAAACAAAATAACAAAATGTTCATATATTCCATAGTTTAAACAAAATATTTTCCGCGTTCCTTATCAAGCTATAATTTCGATATTTTGCTACAAGGTGTATCATGTCTAATGCAAGGACAAGGCATCGCATCTGAAAAACCCGATTTTTCACATTCGATAGTTGGAAATGGTAGGGACGATATATATATATATATATATATATATATATATATATATATATATATATACATATATATATATATATTATATCTATAATCAATTTCTTTGTTAAAAATTATTTCCATTACCTTGTTCTTTGTCTAAAAAATAGCGTGCGTGTGATGAATCGTTACGAGAACCCATACTCATATAATAAAACGTTTTACGTATAAGATTGCCTCCCTTTGTCTGGAAGATATTGCTCTTGGGTTATTATTGCTCCCTCTTATCGTTTTTCCGAAACTCCTCAAGTGTTTAATACATGTCTATTCGGAAATGAAAAGAACTTGCCACTTCAGCTCCTTCTTGTTTCCTGTTATTCCTGTTATTGGAAAAGTCTATGCGCCGTTATATTGATAAATTGTTACCACGTTCTATAATACAATGAACTGTGGCGATAATTATTAAATATACGAGAAGCAGTAATATGTTTTGCAAATTGTGCAAACGTATCTTTACATGATTTATTGTGCACATGAGATCCATATGTTGTGTTCCTCTCTTACTAAGTAGACAAGGCAATATCTGTTTTGGGTTGGGTAAACCATATATGATTATTGATGGATTCGACCGTTACTTGATGGAAATTCATTTTATGTAACAATAAAACACTGAAAACTTTGTTTTCAAAACTTCCACAAATTTTTATTTTAACTTCTTATCACTACAGCTGTTTCGGCTGATTGCCTTTCTCAAGTGATCTGTTTTTGGCATGGGTTAACACTTTATAGTCTCTAATGAAATAAGTTGAGGAGGGGAGAACTGTTTGTCTCAAGCTGGTCATTCAGAATTATATCTGTGTTTTTTAATTTGTTGATTTCCATAGATTCTAACAAAGATAGCTTAAGGCCTTTATTTTGAATGTGTAGAATTTTAAATTCGTCATCAAAAGAATGATTATGATCTAGAAGGTGAAGTGCGTATGTAGAATCTGTTTTTCTATTATTGAAAGCCCTTTTATGTTCTGCTATTCGTTTATTAAAATTTCTACCTGTTTGACCAATGTAAGTTTTTGGGCAGTCGCCACATTTAAGTTTGTACACACCACTGTGTAAGTGTTTTTTATGTTGGCTCTTATTGTTTTTAATATATTTGCCTAGGTTGTTATTTGTTCTGAAAGCTGGTGTTATTCCTTTCTTTTTTATGTGTTTGGCTATTTTTGTTGATATTTTGCCTGTATATGTAATCGAGCAGAAGGTACTGGGTTTTTTCTCTGGTGGTGGAAATACTAAGTTCAGGGCTTTCTTGTGTAGTTTTTGATTTAGCATTTTATTAATTGTTTGTTCGTTGTACAACAAACAATTAATAAAATGCTAAATCAAAAACTACACAAGAAAGCCCTGAACTTAGTATTTCCACCACCAGCGAAAAAACCCAGTACCTTCTGCTCGATTACATATACAGGCAAAATATCAACAAAAATAGCCAAACACATAAAAAAGAAAGGAATAACACCAGCTTTCAGAACAAATAACAACCTAGGCAAATATATTAAAAACAATAAGAGCCAACATAAAAAACACTTACACAGTGGTGTGTACAAACTTAAATGTGGCGACTGCCCAAAAACTTACATTGGTCAAACAGGTAGAAATTTTAATAAACGAATAGCAGAACATAAAAGGGCTTTCAATAATAGAAAAACAGATTCTACATACGCACTTCACCTTCTAGATCATAATCATTCTTTTGATGACGAATTTAAAATTCTACACATTCAAAATAAAGGCCTTAAGCTATCTTTGTTAGAATCTATAGAAATCAACAAATTAAAAAACACAGATATAATTCTGAATGACCAGCTTGAGACAAACAGTTCTCCCCTCCTCAACTTATTTCATTAGAGACTATAAGGTGTTAACCCATGCCAAAAACAGATCACTTGAGAAAGGCAATCAGCCGAAACAGCTGTAGTGATAAGAAGTTAAAATAAAAATTTGTGGAAGTTTTGAAAACAAAGTTTTCAGTGTTTTATTGTTACATATATGATTATATATTTTTGCTTTAATCGCCTCGAAATATTATTAAAAATGATAATTTTACTTTAAAAGGTGGGATAAATTTTTTAATAAATAATTTGTAAAAAATAGGTAAAAATTCAGTTTTATTTCTTCGTTTTTGTTGCTATATCTCGGCAGCTACGTATTTTAGAAAAAATTTGTGGAAGAAAAAGAAGGCAAAAAAGTTTTGCAATTAAATTTTCTATTTGAATAAATTAATTTTAAATTGATTTCAATAATTTATTTTCGGTATTTAAAAGCTACATAAAACCTTTACACAGAAAGTATTTTTAGTAGAAAAAAAACACTATAGTTCGTCCCAAACCCTTCTTTCAGTGCGTCATAGTTGATCGAATTCTCTCTAACACATTAAGCTAGAAGTGACAGAAAAAAACGTGAGTCTGTGATTATTATACATAGAACTTAGAAAATTATTTATCGTAAAGCTAATTCTACTTACGGGTGTATAATTGGTTGGAGTTTAGAATACGCTAAAAAGATATCCAATCGATGATGCGCATAAATATAATTTGACGCAGAAGATATCGATCTTGACAGTACTTTCACAACGTCAACTGATAAAATAATTGTCATTCCAGTTTAGTATTATCAGACATTTTACAGTGAAAATTTAATTTTGTATTTATTGCCATAAAAATATTTTTAATATGTCGAGATATATCGAGAAAGAACAAAGACTTATATTAAAATTATTAAATTATTTTCAATTAGAAAAAGAGGGATTACGATCATGCAACTGTCAGATTTAATTAAAATGACATGCAATAATTCTCGACATTCTTAAAATCCTATATTATGTCAAAATTAATGACGCACTGAAAGAAGGGTTTGGGACAGACTGTACACACAGTTTGAGCACAATCGGTCAAGTAGGTTTTGCAAACTAATTTTACAACATAAATTTTTGAAAAAAAGTTATTAACAAAAAGGTATTTATTAATTGAATTTTTTTTAATAAAAAAAAATATTTAGGCTTTTGAATAAAATTCGTTATACCAAATAATTATTGAAATCCGTTGAATCAAAGATCTTAGGGAATGTTTTAAATAACTGTACACTTTTTAAGCTTATAAACAACGGATCGATGATTATTCTAAAAACAAAAAACTTATTTTTTGAACTGTTTAATTGTAACAAAAAGAAAATATTCATATAATTTTATTTGTGTTAAATAAAAATATATAAATAAAATATGAAATTAAATAGTTTTATAAGATATAGCTGTAAATTCTATTCGAATCTAAACCTTTTATTAATATGTTGTATTTCTTCGTTAAACTTTCGATGCAAGTTTGGAAAAAATGTTTAAAAAAAAATACAGTTGTTTAAAAAATTGCTTAGGCTCTTCCATTCAACAAACTTCAAAAGATTCGAATTTTATTAAAAAGCCAGAATGCCCCTTGTATTAAAAACACTTTCAATTATGTAAACCTTTCTTTGTTGGCTCTGCATAATTTTGAAAGTTAATAAATTTTTTCAGAAATTTAGATTGCAAAACTATTTTGTGAAAAGTAAAGTACCTGATCGATTGAGCTGAATTTGGTGTAGTGTTTTTGTTCTACTGAAAAGATTTTCTATGTAAATTTTGAAACTTCTATATGGCTTTTAAATATCTACCTAAAAAAGATTATCGAAAAAACATTAGTGCTTAATCTTTTTTTAATGGTTTTTGCTAATTTTGTAATAATATGTAGTAATTATATTTTCGTTTACAATTAATTTTATTTTGTAGGAAATTTAATTGCAAAATTTTTTATCTTACAAAATTTTTCTAAAAGGCTGCCGAGATATAAGACTCTTAAGACATGGGACATAAGGAGAATTCATTTATTTGTTTATACACTTTTGGTATCTAAAGCAGGTTAACTAAACATGTTTTTGTTGAAATAAAAAATAATTTGGAGAAGTAATAAAAAAAAGTGGTGGTAATTAATCATCTTAAAACAAATAAAAGCCCAGGTCCAGACGGAATATACCCAGAAACGTTAAAATTAATCAGCGAAGAAAATATCAAAATATTTGTCCTTTTATTAAATCGCATTTATGATACAGGTAAAATACCCCAAGATTGGCTGGAGTCAATATTCATCCCACTACCAAAAAAGCCAAACCCACAACACTGCAATGAGTTCCGTCTGATAAGCCTTATGAGTCATGCAGTAAAAGTCCTACTAAAAATCGTACATAATCGTATCTATAGAAAGTGCGAAACAATCATCGGAGACGATCAGTTTGGATTCAGAGCCGGCATGGGAACGAGAGAAGCCCTGTTCAGTTTACTAGCTCTCGCCCAAAAATGCTACGACCAACAGAAAGATATATTTATATGCTTTATAGACTTCGAAAAAGCATTTGATAGAGTAAGACACGATCTACTATTAGAACGTTTGCAAGAAGTCGGTTTAGATGGAAAAGACATCACATTCTTAAAAAACTTGTACTGGAACCAAAACGCCAGATTTAGGATCGAAGGTTCCACATCCGCAGAAGTAGAAATTAGGAGAGGAGTTAGACAAGGATGTGTTCTGTCGCCTCTGCTGTTTAATCTTTACTCCAAGTTTCTATTTAAAGAAGCGTTGGAGGATTCCAAGGATGGAGTCAATGTGAATGGCGTAAATATCAACAGTATCAGATACGCCGATGATACAGTGTTAATTGCGGATTACTACTTGGGTCTACAACGACTCATCGACAAGACCAACTCGACCTGTGAGCAATTTGGTATGAAAATAAACATTAAACCTCAACCTTGCACAATAAATGGGCACATTTTAGAACAGGTCAACAGATTTAAGTACTTGGGATGTTGGATCGATAGCAGCCTAAATCCTGATCTAGAAATAAGATCGAGAATAGAACAGGCCAGAAAATCTTTCGAAAAAATAAAAAAACTGCTTTGTGATTCTCGAATAAAACTCGAAATTCGACTACGTTTATTAAAATGCTACGTCTGGCCGACTCTTCTATATGCAGTTGAAACGTGGACCCTTAAAACATCAACCGTAAATAAATTGGAGGCTTTTGAAATGTAGATCTACCGGAGAATACTCAAAATTTCATGGACATCGCGTACCTCAAACGAAGAAGTGCTGCATAGAATAGGCAAGGAAAGAGAACTTTTCAACACAGTAAAAGTTAGAAAAACCTCGTACCTAGGCCACATACTGAGAAATAATAAGTACCAATATGCCCAACTTATAGTGAAAGGAAAAATCGAGAGAAAGAGAGGCCTAGGAAGGAAAAAACTATCGTGGCTCAGAAACATCCGACAATGGACAGGGCTAAAATTTAAACAGCTAATAAGAACAGCTGAAGATAGAGAAGAGTTTAAAATTGTAGTAGCCAACCTCCATTGAGGAGAGGGCACTTTAAGAAGAAGAAAGAAGAAGAAGGTGGGAACTATTTTCCCGTTGTTCATTCACAAAATGTTTGTAGGTGAGAACTTAAATACCCTTGTACAATTTGTGAAACAATTTATTTAATAAAAAAATACAAAAATGCATATATGGTTGACAAAACTAATTTAGGTCTCAACTACAGCAGTGTGAAATGATTTAAAATATTTTTTTGGGCATTAAGCTACTTTATATTAACTACATATAATGTTGGTTCGTTTTTCTTCTTTTTTGTTGAGCAAAATCTGCATCTTGTATAATTTTTTTGAACATCTGAGAATTAACACCAAAGATTCCCGTTTTTTATTTTGAAATATCACAGGTCGAGATGCCTTTACTGCAAAGTCACATATCAGATCTCTTCCAAGGCGAAGCCTAAAATCCTTGTGGGAATTATTTTTTTGATCATAAATTCTTGTGTACATAACATATGAATTAATCACACTTGCATCTAAAAGAAACAAGAACAATCTCATCCACGATTTTCTAGACTTCCTACTTATGAAATATGATGCCCTAAAGTGATCAAAGTGATCAACACCTACCATGTTTAGTGTATAATCTGCAATAACTCTTGAGCACATTATATCTTAATTTGTGCCATCTGTTTGTGTACGGTTTATCATACTTACTTCATCTGGTTGATTGGCAGTTGTAATAACCGTTTTGGTATCCAATCACTTAATTGCTCTATAGGGCAACTGCTCGAAAAATAGAATACATTCTTTCGAAGTTTTTTATTTTTGGTTTGCTTTTTCCTCATGAAATCGGATCAACCTTTGCGATTAGATCTGACTGCACCTATAGCATACAGCTGTTTAGCATATAAATCTTCCAACAGTTTGCAACTTATAATAAAAAAGTTATTAAAAACAACCAAAAATTTGCTTGGTATATCTTGGTATAATTCAGTTACAACCTTGTATACCAAGCTATCATTTTCAGTGCCTTCAGGTTTTCCAGTATAGATAATAAACTGGTACAGACACCAATAATAGCATCACACTTTGCCCAAATTTTACAACCCCGCTTAATTGGATTCTTGGGCATATACTGTTTAATAGAACTACGTCCTTTAAATTTCACCATACATTCATCAATAGAAAATCGACTTCCAGGATTATATTATTCTTTAAAAATTTTATTTAGTCTATCTATAAATGGTCTTATCTTATACAGTACGTCAAAGGTAGGTGAACCTCTCTCTGCAGCTGCTGAATTGTCATTTAGATGGATATTTTCTATAAATGTTTTAGACCTGGTTATTGTAAAATCTTTGGATATAACAGGATGATTATAAAAAGGATTACTTGACCAATGTAAATCTTTGTCTGATAAAGGATACAGTCCTATTAAAATAAAAATACACCTCACTGCCTACAGTGAGTCAACGTAATAACTTATTAGGCAGAGTGTATTAAGTAGTTATGGTTAGGCGCAAGATTGTGGGATTTAACACACTGAGTCTTCATGTTTCGTAAATAATGCTTAGTGTAAAGAATGCTATTTCTAAATTTAGGACTTAACAGGCTTTACACAATTAGTATTGATTGTTTTTTATTGGTGCAAAAATGAATATCTCAGTTGAGGAATGGAATTGGACTTGACACATTATACACACATGTAGATATCAAATTCTAAGATGCAATTATTGCATTGACTAATTTCGACCATTTTTGGACTTAACTCTCTTTACTCTCAGAGCACAGAATTAATATAACACAATTCAACATTCTGTGTATTGACAGCGACAATCTAAATTTTGCGGCAAAGTAAAATGGGAAATATGTTCCTGCTTTCTCATTAAGTGTCCGCATAGTGAAATTATCATTTTTAATAATATTTCGAAGCGATTAAAGCAAATAAATAGAATCCTATACGATTTACCCAAATGAGGTTGTTTTAGAGCAGATACTGACTGTTCTAAAGGGAGTTATAGCGTTTTATTATTTATGTATCTAGTTAACAACATTTATCGACCATGCAAGATAAATAAAGAAGAAACAATAATTTACAATAAACAAACAAAAAATTTAAATATTTTGTACAATTTTGAGAATTTCGCAATTTTTGGAGAAATTTTGGAACGCCAACGTCAATTTTTGGTAGCTGCCTATTTTATTTTTCGGCTCAAAACATAGGACTAGTTAATGTTTTACAGATTTTGGCATATTGAAAGCGTTAACATTTGCTTGCTTTACCTGTATAACTCTTTATTTGACAACCTGTCTAAGTACCTTTTTCGTCGATTTTGACATCCTTTTCGTGAGCTAGTATCATAGATAAATAATATCTAGCATTTTATTAGGGCAGACACGAATTGAGGACCAAAATGAAATTTTAAGTAAGGGTTTACTTTTATACCTGAAAAAATCGCACGAATTGAGGACCAAGACTTCAAGAAGGTATAAAATATTATTAAAAGTACGAATCCCAATAATCGTAGATATTTATTGTCTATTTAAGAAAAAATATTTTAAACATAAAAGCGTTACACATATTTACATTTAATATTTATAAAAATAAAAGAGGTACACATATTTACATTTAATATTTATACTTTATGAAAACATGATGCAAATTTTACAAAATCTATTCGTCTCAACAAACCGTTATTATATTCCGACAATTTAGAAGTTAACATGTCTAATCTTCGCCTAACAATTTTGTTCTTACATTTAACAGGCTCCTTAACGCTTTGAATACGAATGTAAGTATCTGTTTGAAAATTGTTCAAAACGTTTACAAATAAATACAACGAAGGGTGCATCGAATAGAAATTTGAATTAAATCGAGAGTGAAAGGACTCGCATGCATTTGTAGAATTTTCTGTAGTTACAGCTGCTTCAGCCCAAAGTGTTGGTGGAAATAAAGAATTTTCACCAACATAATTGTCTATTAACTAGTCCGCAAAATCTACCGCAGCTTTATGCAGATGATTTTGCTGAAATTCAGCCAAATCCAAAGCAAAACATTCTCCAACCTCCTCTGGTTTTAAAAAAGATAGTCCAAAAAGACACCTCAGCCACTTTTCACTTTCACTGTTTCCATCTTGATATTCTTTAAGCTAAAGAGCCTAAACTCTGTATTTTCCTGTACCAAGCTTGGCCAAGATGAAATCTGCATCCAACGATCTTTGTGGTGGGCCATTGTGCAGAAATTGCTTTATGAATAGCTAATTCATAATCAGCTACAATAATTTTTGGAGCAAATATTAAATTAGAATTGCGACACTTTTCTTTAAGAATAACAAAAAGTTTTTCATATGTTGACCTAAGTTTATTCGGTAATAAGCAAAAGGCCACAGGTATATAATGTCCGTTTTCTACAACATGAAGTGTGAACAATTGTAAAAAATATTTCGTACAATATCGAAAAGTTCACTCTGAGATAGCGCG
>NW_027314534.1:0-13975 GCF_040954645.1 Diabrotica undecimpunctata | reverse complement strand
ACGCGCTATCTCAGAGTAGTATGCTCGATGGACCAACCGTCGACATTACTTTACAAAAATGATAAAAACATTTAATTATTATATTCATAGTTTTTAGATATTATGTGGTAACTTAAATGATAGATTTATACGAGATCTGAATCTAACCTAAACATTTTAATAAACTCAGGTTGTATTAAAACGAAATTTACTGAGGTCGGTTTACTAAAGCACTAAAAGGCATTGGGTAATATTTGACAGGATATATGACAGCGCACCAATTATAGTTAAAATACAAAATAAATATGTATGTAGAATTTGTTTGCTAATTTTGTCACATCCATGTTTTTAAACGATTTATAATAAAATCCTAATTCAGTCATATAATTTTTTAGCAAATCCAAGGGTACCACCTTAGAACATTTTTGACCAAATTCAAATTTTAAGTAACCGTTTCTTTGACATTGATAGATGTATTTGGTCCAGCTTATTACAAACATGTGTTTTTTCCTATCCTCGACCCACAGTTTGGCGGAAAAAAAGAAAAAAGCGAATTCAAAAATTTTCAGTTTTTTTCATTTTCCGGCCAAACGTTGTATTTTTTTATAAGCACATGTATATATTTTTTGAATCAGAACTTCAAGCTTAATCGAAATAAATAAAATTTTGAACTAAATATTGAGTTTTAATTTTCACGAAATTTTCATTTTATACAGACTTCTAACTGGAATTTTTTCTCACGATCCGTTAGATGTAGGAAATGTTGATTGCGAGATGCTCGAAGATGCATGTAGATGAAAAGTGTTTCGAAGATGCATGTAGATGAAAAGTGTTTTATTAGAGGTGATTTGAATGGACATATTGGTAGCTAACGAGCGGGAATAGAAAGTGTCCATGGAGGTCTGGGGTTGGAAATAAGAAATGATGAAGGAAATAGTGTGATTAACTTTGCAGTGGCATGGGATTTGGCTGTCGTTAATACCTTCTTTATGAAGACTGAAGACAAGTATGTTACCTATAGTAGAGGATGACGGAAAAGTCAGATAGATTTTGTGCTGAGTAGAAGAAGTCAGCTAAAAGAGGTAATGCCAATGTAACAAATAATGTATATGTGAAATGTAATAAAAGGATTTGGGCTAGTATAACAAATTACAACAGAGCGCCAATGTAACAGGAAAACAAATAAATTAAAGCTGGCTAGCAGAATGTGCCGGAGAGTTACTTGACAGTCAAAACAGGAATCGGCCAATTTGCATGCCCTACAGAGACCGTCAAATGAGAAAATGAATTTCAAGGTAAGAAAAGATATATGAATAATGTAAATAAAAGTGATAAATTATGGAAGTTGCTCTAAGATGTAATTGGGTGCCAGGAGAGTATTAACATATACTTTTCAAGGTATCTTGTAAAGCTGTTTACTGAAATAAAAAAGAAAACAGGTATTAATTGAAATATTTAGTCTTCACAACAAATTCAATACCTATCCAAATATATACAGTCTAATTTTTATAGGTACCCACCACCATTTATGTACAGTTAACCTAGTTACTTATATGCTAAAAAAATTCCCTGGTTACCAACTGCAAAGTGAAAAAAGGGTTAGTGTGTAGCTGGTCAGCACCGATCAGTGATAGTGATACACAGATAAAGGTGACGTGAAAAGGAAATCAACTGGGACACCAGACAGTAAAGTGGTGGAATTTAAAGGATACGGATTTGGCAATAGTCTTTAAGAGTAGAGTACTAGAAGACCTTGAGGAAAATGATAGAGTAAATGACTAGTTGGAAACTAACAGTCAAGTTGTGGTGCAAGTGAGCGATAAAGTGTTAGGAAAAGTATCTGGTAAAGGACCTTCTAGAGACAAAAAAACTGGTGGAACGACAAAAAAACTGGTGGAACGATGAAGTGCAACATAAGGTTAGAAAGAAAGAGAGGTTAGAAAGAGGTATGACAGGTCTAAAAGAGAAGAAGATAAGGATATATACACTTTAGCAAAGAGGAAAGCAAAACGCGCTGTAGCTACTGATAAGGAAAGATCGTCTGCATAGCTGTATGAAAAGTTGGAAACACCCGAGGGGATGAAAAGGTTATACAGCATTGCTAAAACAAGGAACAAGCCATCACAGAACTTGACTCACGTGCGGCAGATTAAGAGTGTGGATATAATAGTTTTAAGAACCGATGTTAAAATAAAGTAAAGATGGTATGAGTGCTTTAAAAGAAAAAGAACACCAGAGAAGAGACAAAGGATGCGGGATCTTAGATGAAAATGTAATACCGGAAATAGCGAGAGACGAAGTTAGGAACGAAGTCGAGGTGTTAAATAGGTTGAAGAAAGGTAAGACAGTATGACCTGACGGAATACTTGTGGAGGTTTGGAAGGTCTTGGAGAGGAAGGGGTTGATATTTTGTGGCAAATGATGCGTAGAATATATGAGGAAGAAAAGATGCCTAATGCATGGAGAGAGATTGTGATTGTTTCATTGTACAAAGATAAAGGGCAATCAGGACTGTAAGAACTATAGAAAGATAAAGTTAATGTCGCACACAAAATGTGGAAGAGAACTGTCGAGCGAAAGTTAAGGAGAGAGACATAGATGTGAGAAAAACAGTTTGAGTTTATGACAGGATGGAGGACAACGGATGCCTTGTTTGCTTTGAGACAGTTGATATCCGACTGCTGTCGGATTGACCAAAAGTTTTCCAGTGGCGGTTATTTTTTGCATCAAGGCTCTTTATTGAGTCCTTATTGTTATGTATGTACAGACAGAGAAAGTAAGAGAGGGTGTTCCCTGGTCACTGCTCCAGAAAGAGTCGGGATGACTACAGGTTTAGAAAAGATTCAAGAACAAAGACTGCATTGGTTTGATCAGTCTTAGAGATGAAAACTATATCGGACAAAGGATAGAGCTGTTAAAAGTTGATGGAAGAACAGGTAGAGGAAAACCGAGGAGAAGATGGAAGGACTGTGTGGCAGAGGACTTGAGAAAGAAAAGTTTAAAGAAGAAGAAATAAGTGTCGACGAATAGTAAGGAACAGTGACACCTGAAAAGGGAAAAGCTAAGGAAGAATTAAGGGAAAAAGAAGGCCAACTCTATACTCTTACCTGCAAAACTTGCAAGATTTCATCACCTTATCCTGATGTTTTTGTACAATGAGTGAATTAGTTAATATTATACAACTGTAATTGTAACAATATTCCACACGTTTGTATAATCTTATTAATTTCTTATTACCAATACATTTTTAATCATACAAAATTAATTATTGCCATCTCCATTTATATACATTTTAATAAACGGACATCCTTTGCCACGAAATAATATTATAACCCACATTTTTCCAACGCTTTGAATTTCTCAGTAATCAATTTGTAATATATTACAAAACCGTTGCGCTTCATTTGTTTCAATATAAGGACCCTCTGAGGGCATATTAAATATCAATTACTATCATCACAGGAAAAAACGTTCTCTTATACTACGGGTTAATTTATGGGGTTGTATATTATAATTCAATTTAGGATTATGGTAAATTTGCATGTTACAGTTCGAGTAGACTATAATCGATTCAAATTATGTTGGAAAATTGATAAAATTCAGCGATATTTGATATAAAATTCTAATCCTTAATTCGAAATAAAATAGATATGCATTAATCAATGGTATACTGTTGGTTATTACCACTAGTTAGAAAAAAATAAATTATTTATTGCATTTAGAAGTATACCAATACAATCAACGAGTGTGATTGTATATTTTATCAATTTTTATATATTTTTTTTATTATTTTATTTGTAAACCGTTACATTAATTTAGAAATTAGTTACCTTACAAAGTAAGTTAGGGATTTTTTCTAATTTCTTTACAACGATTGGTGTGTTTTCGCCTAAAAGACTTCAATTTCCATTTTTTCTTATCCGGTATTTAAGTTTGATATCATTAATTCATCTTTGTCTTCTTCTACTTGCTAGTTGCATCTCGTAGCTTTCCTGTTAGAGATATTTCTCTCTCTCTCGCTTTTGCAGAACTTCATTTCATTCCCTGCTACATCTTTCAACACCGCATTTTCCTTGTTTCTTTATGATTCGTATAATCTTGTCCTCATTGCTTTAATAAATCTTACTAAATTTTATTACTCTGTATTACTTCGTTACTGTAATTGTTATTACTTTCATGACCAAAGTCACACTACCACCTATAAGATCTATGGTGTCCTCCCTTACTTGACTTCTTTGATAGTTTCTCAACGATTAGAGCAAATCACGCAGTCCTATTCCTCTCAGTATGTTTCCCTACATGCTTCCCGATAAACGTTCTGTGAAATTTCTTAAGGCGTACCAGCAGGGTTTTTCGGAAGCCATCTATTATAAACCTGTCATATTGCAGCCACTTTGCTTGTTGTACATGTTTCATTATTTTACGATAGCCATTCCAGAATTTGTATCTTTATACCAACTTGTACAGATCTATTGAATTGGTAACATATGGTGTTGGAGACTTTAGTAGCCTCCAAAAATTGTTTGCCGTCTGTGACTTAATGCTTTGCAATCATGCAACATATAGTCATATAGTTGATTGTTTCAGGTTCTCTACTAAAGAGTCTTCGGATGAAGTCTCCACGAAACAGCCCCATATACAGGTGTCTCTTGACCGGAATTTTAGCTGATTTCTGCTAATTTTCCTCAGTTCTTTACCTTTATTGGCGCACGTTCATTTAACATTTATTTTGCCATATGCTTGACTGAGTATACCTTATAAATGTTAAAGTTATGTTTGGATCCAAACCTTCTTTCGGTATCAGATGACGCTTTTTTGGCATTTGGATGGCTGGCCTTGAGCCAAATTATTTTGCAGCTCATCTTCTGCAAAATTCATCCTCTCATTGCCATATATTTACTGGTAACTTGGAACACATATTTGTGTGAACCACTGTTATATTCCGCCTATCAGTCGAGCTCTTCACGGAATTTCCAGATTAGCCTACCTGAGGGCTTCTAAGAAACTCATGGTTGCTTAACTTAATTGCATATATCAATCCACTTCAGTTCAAAAACCTTTATCTTAACTTTCCTCGAACAAAGCAAGAATGCATAAATTTCTGTCTGGAATACAAAAGTATATTCTCCTAATGGAATAGATATGTTGACCTTTTCACCATCACTGAATACCCGACATTTCTGCATGTATCCGTCTTCAGATCCATCTGTATAGCAGGTATAATCCTGCAGCCTGAATTGTGCGTTTTCTTTAGACATCATCTGCCTAAAGTGGGCATTTCAAGTGGGCACATGCCCACTTGGAAAGGTATTTTAAGCCTACATCTAAGTACCATATGGCTAAATGTCATTATCCATTCGGCGTCAATAATTTCATGTAAAATGTTACTTTGTCGTGATCTAAACATTACAATGCTCATGTTTTCTCGCAGACTTAGCTTGTCCTGTCCGAATTTGTCGTGTTTGGGTATAAAAGTTACCTTATGTGCCTGCAAACTTTGGTAGTATCATACTAATCTTTTAGTGATGTTGGAATAATTTTCTCTCTGTAAGAGTTATGGGCTAAATCACGTTCGAAGGTGATTAATATGGCCTAAATAAGTTTACTGGCAATTAGATTTAACCTAATTTTACCTAGAACTATAAATTATGGTCGTTAATACAGTGAGCTGCTATGTGATATTAGTTTCGTTTCATACTAAAGAAAGTACACCCTGAAAAGTTCTTGCAAAGTCTCTTCACCATTATAAATGTGTTCACTTGTTTCCTTTTGAAGTAAAGGTGTACATGTCTTAGAGTCCTTGAAGTGAACTTTATGGAGCCTTGACATTTCTGCCGTTTCTATCTCTTCGTAATCTCTTCTCTACGGTTACCTTTTTGTCTTGCTCAGTTCCTTATTATACTGAGTGAAACATGACAACCTCTTGAAATTGTTTAGCGGCCTATCTACGTCCAGTGTATGTCTCATATTTGTGAGTATGCGTAGTATAAAGAGTTCATCCTCTACTTCAAAAATCTGTATATGCTACTCGACTACCTTTAATGTATTCAAATGCTCTCTCAGTCGAAAATGGCCTATGCGTTTCTGATAAAATACGTATCCCTTTGTTAAATTGTTAAAACTAAAAATATTACAAACCTCTATAGTTGTACCTCCCTAGAAGTATTGTAACAGTGTTATTCCTTGATAGTTTTTCGAATGTATGGACCTTTTAATACTTACAAGTTACTCAATTTATCCCAGCATTAAATTTCTACTAATTCACAGATGGATTTGGTCTAATAAATGGATCTGTTTTGGCTAATTTGACTGCAGTTTAATTTCCCTCCACCCCACTTTTTTCTGGAATCTATAGAAAGGTAACTAAATGTTTCCTGTTTTGTGGTATTTTCTGGATCTATAGTCCTTTGTAACCATGGTTTACCGAAGAACTTTCTTCCATCCTTTTATACTCTGAGCACGTCGTTTCTACGTCGTAACGGTTATGTTTCGCAATTCTTCTTCGATGTCATTATATGAACTAGATACCATATAGTTCTTTTTACAGTTTGTATTAACCAAAGTTAAACAAGTTAAACCTTCATCTCCAGTCACGGTATTTATCTCAATACGTTTTTTTTAGCATCCTAACGTTTTTTAATTCAATTCGCCATTTTTTGATTCATCTCTTTGCTTTCTAATTTTTTTTTAATACTTACGTATATAAGTCTATAAATAAATATTTTCCTTTATTACCTGGCCAAGCCAAATATTCGTCATTTTTCTTCATGACGCGTACAGTGGCTCATAGTATCATAGAATCACTCAAGAACGAAAGCTCCAACAACTTCACTCAGTCCCTTATCAAATTTATCACTCTAACTTCTCTGTAACATGGCACCCTGGATTTAGCATGAATCATATAGAGATTCAGTAACACTGTTTTAAAATGCTAGTGCAGATAACTTGAAACACGATTATTTTTGTAAATTAAAAAAACTATTTTTCATAGTTTAGTTAACTTCAGTTTATCTCCAAATATTCACAAAATTAATTGCCGTTTTACAGCTCCATTCTCGTGCTTTTTTTTGTGTATTCAAATGGCCACGCCATATCTCATAGATTCGCGCGATTACAAAGAATATATATCTTGTGTTCGGCAGTGGCAGTTGCGGTTGCATTAAACGCATTTTTTATATGATGTGTTGAATGAAACGAATAAATATCCAAAATGACCGTGCTAATAAAGAGACGAGTGAAAGAGATAAATCGGACAGTAGCGTAGTTGGGATTTTTGCAAAGAAGCAGATTTAGTACTGAAATGTTTTGTTTAGTTCAGGCCGATATCTTTATTTTGCTGTATATTTTATTTTAAAGCTTTGATAAACAAATTATTGAAACAAATACCTGATTTAAATTTGACCAAAAAGTAGAAATCCGAAGATTTCTTGGCTGTCAAAATGGCTGGCTTGGATGTTAAAACCCAAAATTCAAATTTTTGTTTAAATCTATACTTTCTACAATTTACAAGGCAAAACAGATGATGAAAGGACTAACATGGGGATTTTTTTTACATCCTTTATTTATTGTAATCTGTTTCTACAATAAAAACAATAATCAATAAGTTTATCACGTAATTAACACAGGGAAGATCCGTCCAGTGACAAAATTCCTTTAAGATACATTTCTAATATATATACCTATATATTTGAAATATAAATAACACTTTACAAAGACATTTACTAACATATTAAAAAATAGCAATAGTTAAAATACACACACAATAATAAGTTATGGGTATATATAATATAAGTTGTAGCTATAAAATGATAGAGTATACGTTTATGTATATAAAGGTATAGAAAAATCTAAGGGATCACGGCGTTTTGTCTTCCTCTCCTCAGTCGCTTAAGTAGGTCTTGGGCAAGCGTATTTGGATGGTTCAGTAGTCTATTTTTCTAAGTGCCACTGAGTGAGACAACGGTGTCTTCAATATTTTGGATCTGAAGGTCTCGATGTATAACACAATTGGGCTCATACCACGGTGCATTGGTAATATGTCTCAAAACTTTAGATTGGAAACGCTGAAGTTTCAGTAAGTGAGAATTAGATGCTGTACCCCATATCTGTAGGTCCAAACGGCTTTAGAATACATTTGTATAGTAATAATTTATTATGTAAACCTTATTTGGATTTTTGGTTCATGAACCAATACATTTTCCTGTATATCAATCCTAGTTGCAGTCGCTTTGTCCAGATGTGCTTTCCCCAATTTAGTCGGCTGTCAAAATGTACTCCCAAGTATTTAACATCATTTTTGTGGGTATTATGGTATTGTTTATGCGCACAGATGGTACACTCTCTTTTCGTAAAGTAAATGTTATATGTGCTGATTTGCTGCTATTTACTTTAACTCGCCACAGTTTTAACCATTTCTCTAGTTCATTTAAATCAATTTGTAAATTTTGACAGGCTGTAACAAGAACCGAGCTAGAAGTCATTATCACAGTATCAACTGCATAGGTAGCAATTGTGCTGTTTATTCTTGTGGGAATATCTGCCGCATGGAGTAAGTATAAAGTTGGTCCCAATATACTCCCCTGAGGTACTCCCGATAGAATTGGAGATATGTTTGATACTGCTTCATTGTATCTGACCTGAAAATATCGATTGGTAAGATACGATCTCAGAAGTGCATACAGAGAATGAAGAAAGTGAGTTTTTATTTTAGATAGCAGCCCCTCATGCCATACTTTATCAAATGCTTGTGAGACATCCAAAAAGGCTGCAGTGCAGTATTCTTTCTTTTCGATTACATCTCCAGCTACTTTGGCAACTCTATGTACCTGCTCAATTGTTCCATGTTGTGGCCTGAATCCAAATTGATAATCAGGTATTAACTTTTATCTCTTGATTATAGAATTCGTTCTTTGAAGGAGTATTCTCTCAAATATCTTAGAGATAATGGGAAGCAAACTGATTGGACGATAGGATGATAGTTCGTGTGGATTTTTATTTGGTTTCGGTATTAGAATTTGTGCCATTTTCCACTGAAACGGAAAATAGCCGAACTTTAGTATAGCTTTAAATATGTACATAACCAGCCGAAATCCTTCTTCGGGTAAATTTTTGCAGATTTTTCCTGATATTAAATCATACCCTGGAGCTAAGTTAGTATTGAGATGTTTAACTAACTCTTTTATTTTGTTAATTATGATATTTTCTAGAGGAGCTATAGAAGGTGATATCTGGTATTGTGCATCTAAGTTCTTGTGAATTCTTCTTCTTCTTCCTTTGAAATAGTTCTGGAGTGAGATTGAAAAACTTGGCTGAGATGATTATGCTTTATCTTCATCGGCCTTGGCCCAATCACCATCTTTATTTCTAATGGACCATCATTCTTAATCTGATGTTTAAGTTTCTTAGAGAGTTTCCAAATAGAGTAATTTGTGTCATCCGTCGTAGTGAGACTTTCAAGAAATTCGTTTATGCCTTGATCTTTGTATTTGTGTAGTTCTCTTTTAAGCAAACGAGTAGCCCTATTCAGTTCAGTTTTGTTCTCAGGAGATCTGGAAGTTTGCCACTGTTTTCTTAGTTTTCTCTTTTCGTGATTAAGATTTTTATATGATGTGGATATGGTTCACAGTTATTACTCTGATTTAGATTTGGAGTTGCTCTCCAAGCTGCCTGTTGAATGGGTGATGTAAGGTGATGAACTGCTTCCTCAATATTTTCATTTGTTTTTAGAGGAAGATATAAGTTAATTGCATTTTAAATATTAAATCTAAACGTACTATTAAATCTTATACGTATTTCGTCTTAGCAAGACTCATCAGAGCGAGCAAGCAGAAGCCCTGAAAGTGAAAACCAATCTTTGTCGCCAAGAGGAAGTCATAATGAAATAACTTGATAATAAAGCTACAGCGCAATCTAAGAAACAAAAAAAAATTAAAAATTTGTTGGTTGTTGAAACCAAAATTCCGATTTTCGCTTAAATTATCATTTTTTTTTATTTTATTATTTTAACTAATAAATTATCAATCAGAATAAAAAAGTATTCTATAAGTTAATGTGATGAGTTTAGGTCTTGTCCCGTGATTCTGACGTGATGTGGTCCCCTCCAGTGAGAGAATCACGTGTCCATGTTACTGATCTGTTTTTTTCCAATTAACCAATTGATTTCTTTTTCTCTGACTTGTATTTATTTTCTTTTTTGCTGACGTGTTCTTTCTAAGACAGGGTTTGGACCAGGTGTAGCCCAAGGTATTTGGTCGTTTTAGTCCCGGGTATTTCCTCATTTCCTTTTGAGAAAAGATTGATTTTGATTTTCCTATTGCCTCAAAAGGAAAATCTTTGACCAATGTGTGTTACCTGTACTCACAATTGAGCGGAAACATTAACACTCACGAAAAAGGTAGTTAATAAGATTCGCGTGACTCAGGTGGCTATGGAGCGCCAGATATTAGGTATCTCTCTGAGAGACCGAATGAGGAAATCAAGGCAAGAACCAATACGGAGCAGAGGGCGCCCACCAACTAGACGAAGTGACGACCTGAAGCGTGTTAGCAATAACTGGATGCAAGGCGCACAAGACAGGGACATATGGCACGAGCTGAGGGAGACCTATGTCCAGCAGTGGACGCAGGTTGATAATGATGATTTCCTCATTGTTGGTATACGTGGGTGGTGTTTTAGAGCCCTCTCCCCTTTGTTGTTAATAACCTTTATCCCAGTAAGCGTGTTTACTATTAAAGTCACCAGCTGCAATAAATTTTGGGCCTAGCGTTTTGAAGAAGGATCCCAAATCTGTGTTTCTAATATTGTGATTTGGAGAGCAATATACTGCTGCAATTTTTATTTCGTAAGTTAATAAGCACACTTTAATTACTGTAGCTTGGATACAGTCTGTTATATAACTTTGCATCATGAAATGTTTAATTGATTGTTTGACTAAGATTGCTGTATCTCCATTGGGAGTATTGGCTGGGTGGTGGCGATTTTCTGTATCTGTAACTCTGTAGGCTCTTTCTTCCTTTGAGTAATATGTGTTAAAAAATAATGTTGCTCCCTATCATATATCTTGAAAATTTTACGTAAATTTCTGGTCACTACAATTTATTTTGGCTGAATTATTTGCCATGATCCTGGTTTCGTATTGTTCAGCATCAGCTCGTTCCTGGAAAGTCGCTTACACTGTAAACAAATATTGGTGGTGGTTAAGATTTTCTTGGCGCTGTTTTATTTTGATTGGTTTAATTCTCTTGGGTATCCGTTAGGGTATTATATTTTTTCGATGGTGCGATGGTATCATCTTCTTTGTCTGTTTCCACATTATATCTAATGTTCCTGCGTTTGGTAGTTTTAACCACTTGTCATGAGTTTTTTGTTGACAGATTTACAGTTTCTGGTTCGTCATCGCTTGTTGATGCCAGTCTGTAGTATTGGTGGCTATTTTTGTTATTTGTATTGATGTTGTGTGGCACATTTTACTGATTTATATATTGTTCTTGATTTGGTTGAAATATCATATTGGTTAAAGATGTTGTAGGTTGGTTTATTTGCATATTGTAGATACCTGGTGTTTGTGAAGAGATTTGTGGATAACCCTGTATATGATTTGTGATTAACCCTGTGGTGTGTTGTTTGGAATCTGCATTCTTCTTAGCCTTCCCTCATCCATTTTTGGGCATAGGCGTCTCCCAACTCATTAGTGATCTTCATCTTGGTCGTCCACCGTTGTAAGGTCTTCAATGTTGTGTTGTGGCGTTCCAATGTTGGTTTTTTTGTTTAGCAGTGTAACATGCGACATTTGACTTTGGCAATTTTTGTTATGATATCCTTAACATTTGTTTTTGATCTTACACAGTCGTTCCTCTTTTTATCTGACAATTGTATACCTAACATTGCTCTTTCCCTTTCTGTTGTGACAAGTTTATTCATATTTCCCTTAGTTAGGATCCAGGTTTGACATCCATATGCCATGATAGGAAGGATGCATTGGATGAATACTTTGCTCCTCAAGTTTGGTTCACTTTGGTTTTATTTGTCAAGCTTCAGAATTTGGCCTAGGTAGATATATTCCTGGATTCTGCATTAGTAAGTAACAATTTATTTGGTTTGGCGGATACTGGATTAGCATTATCTGGCTCTTTACATTTTGCATTTTTTGGCTGAATATAGAAGGCTGAATGATAGAATAATTCGAAGTGACGACCTGGGCAATACTTTTGATTTTTTAGTTGGAATCGAACCCATATTATTCAGCACAAATACACTTACCTGTGTGATAAGAATGAAATACTATAGGTGGACAAAAAAAATTCTTGAGTGGGCACCATTGGCAGACCAGAGAAGCCTAAGAAAACCCAGAGGCGAATGGACCAAGGCGCAGAACAGAAATAGATGCAAATATCTAAAGGTGGCTTATATTCAACAATTGACAGGGCTGATTGAAGATAATGATGATGATGAAGACATTTATACCCTACTATTATCTGTGCTAGGCTGATACAGGTCATACTGTAACGATAAATAGCAGTAAGTTATTAATAAAACAAATGTATAAGGAACAAGCACATAAAGAAACGAGGGACCAATAAAAAACTGGGAACTAAAATAAAAAAAAAACCGACGAAATCAATTTTAGGAGAAATGAAACATGTGATGAGGCCTCGTAAAGTGCGGATAAAGTGAATGAGGAGCTAAAGTAGCTAAATCTGATGCTTGTAATAAATACAAGGAAATGCGAGAAGAAAATGAAACAAATATACGTAAGTGTGTATTTATAATGTATTGAAAATAAAAAGAATAATAAATTTTTCCACCTTTGTACGTCACTGAAAGCGATCCAAAACGCGGATCGGCGCCCATTCACAGTGTATCTATTTGTTTGATAAATTCAGTCTGCCTCAAATGGAATGTAATTCTACTGGGAATGATTCCACTGGGAAATTTTCCGTTGGAAACTAAATCCGTCACGATGAAAATTGTTTGATATCGGTAAATCGGTGATCACCAAATTTATGATATGCTTATAATGATACAAACACAATTTATTGTTTCAATATATATCACAAATGCAGTATATTCAAAGCCACTTGTGGGTTCTCACCAAACGACAATCAGTATATTTTATCACCGGTATAAAATTATCGTGATAGGAACAAACAAATTGGGTGAGATCTAGAAATACGTATTTAGATATTTATCTAGAAATATAAATATAATATATATATATATATATATATATATATATATATATATATATATATATATATATATATATATATATATATAAAACGGAGCTTTGAGGATTATTGGGATACGCAGCGGTGAAATAAGTGTACTCTTTTAACTGAGTTTCAAGCTTTCGAAAATGTTTATTTTCATCGTCAGGAAAAAACTGAAATAAAGTGCTAATGTTAGTAAAACATCCTCGAAAAAAAATTTTTATTAAAAGATGAAAAAGTTGTTTTTTTACTTACGTTATTGAGATTAGTATTTCTTGGATGTTACATGTTTCAATTTTACGCACCACTCATAACATGAATTAAAACTTAAAAAATACATGGTGTAAAAAATTTTTAAATTGACAAATTATATAAACTGACACAACAAATTAATAAGTTATGAAAAGCAACAAGCATATCTTGAAAAGATTCATGCGGAATTTCTCTCTGGTTCTGAGCTAAAAGTTGAACCTGACGATGACAATGCTAGTTTGGAAGGAGATTTCAAATAGATGCTTAACCACGACAGTGACATAGAAGAAGAAATTGAGGAGCCAATCTCAGAAGTATTGAATGTTTCACAAAGAGTGCCGCATTTCATTGGTATGGATGGAACAACTAAATGGAAGAAACAACTAAATGGAAGAAACATATAGGAAACCGCCGCAATGAGCATCAAATCGCATCAAAGATTTGGAGTTTTTTTACTGAAGATATTTTGCAAACCATTGTAGACAACACGAATATCTTTATTGAACTGTGTTCTTACCATCTCAGTATTAAATCTG
>NW_027314533.1:0-13976 GCF_040954645.1 Diabrotica undecimpunctata | reverse complement strand
ACGCGCTATCTCAGAGTGACCATAACCCGCTGATAGCTAGAATCCACGTGAAACTCAAAAAGATTGTAATACCTAAAAATAAACCAACGTTTGATGACAAACGTTTTACACAAAATTAGGAAAAAGAGAAATACATCAAAAAGTGATCCAACAAGTCAACTCAAATCTAACAGAAGTGGGAGAAGAAATCTTAACATCAGAAGATGTCAATGAAAAGTGGAGCAATATTCAGGAGGCATTACTAAAGGCTGCTGAAGAAAATTTAAAGCCTGAAAAGACAAATAAAAAACAGAAGTGGATGACTTCACAAATTTTAGCATTAATGGAAGAGAAGAGGAAAGCCAAAGGAAGAAATGAGCCAAAATATCAAAACCTACAAAGTAGAATTAAAATATAGATAAAAAAGGCCAAGAAAAAGTGGTTAACAGATCAATGCATAGAAATAGAAGAGTATGACAGAAAAAACGACAGCTTTAATATGCATAAAAAAATAAAAGAACTAACAAATACCAAAAAGCGAGCACACTATGGGATACTCAAAGATGATAATGGTAAACTCAATGCAGACATCAAAGATAAACTAAGATTTTGGCAAGAATACATAATGAAACTATTCGACGATGATAGAATGATACAAGAAGAACCACAGGAACAAACAGGACCGAAAATAATAAAGTGCTAATTAGAACAGGCAATTATAAATGCAAAGAAGAATGCAAACGTTAAGAAAACTAAGTTCATGATTATTTCTAAGCAATCAACAGTAGGAAGGCTAGATATCGAGGGAAAACAAGTAGAAAGAGTGAATAACTACAAATATCTGGGAACCTGGATAAATGAAAACAATGACCAAGGTGGAGAAATAAGGACACGCATTGAAATTGCAAGATAAACATTTATAAAAATGAAAACAATGTTTGTCAATCGAGACCTTCTTCTGGATCTGAGGATAAGAGCCTTAAGATGCTATATGTTCTCGACTTTGTTGTATAGAATGGAAAGCTGGACACTAAAAGTGGATAACATAAAGAAGTTGGAATCATTTCAGATGTGGTGCTATAGAAGGATTTTGAAAATACCATGGATCCAACGAGTTACAAATGCAGAAGTGTTAAGAAGGCTACAAAAGGATTGCGAGGTCATAAAGCACATCAAAACAAGAAAGCTGGAATATTTAGGCTACATTACCAGAGGTGCGAAATATGAGATATTAAGGCTTATAATGCAAGGTAAAATCAAGGGTAAAAGATCCATAGGAAGACGAAGAATTTCCTGACTGAGAAACCTAAGATAGTGGTATAGTTGCAGCTCAGTAGATCTTTTAGAGCAGCTGCCAATAAGGTACGGATAGCTGTGATGATAGCCAACCTCCGATAGGAGAAGGAACTACAAGAAGAAGAAGAACTAAAAATTCTATGCTTCTAAAACGATATTTCTTTAGATTAAACTCTGCAACCCCTAAAAACACTCCTTAAGACGACTACAACGTTAAACATAGTTTTATACACATTAGAAGGTTCAGAACCATACAAGATGGTTTAGAAATCCTAATGTCGCTTTTGTGGGACGTTGGTCGACTTTGAAGAGAGCAGCTGGTCTGGCCAATGTCGCAGGAGTTGCACTCTGCACAGAATATATGATAGAGACAAGTATTTCATCGGGCATCCACGATTTCCGTTTTTCTGTATCTTTCTTCAGGTGTTGTTCTTTTATTTCTCCCACTGTTTCTTGTATGATGGTCAGACTTTCTTCTATAGTTCCTGAATTTTTACATTTTAGCACCTTTGTATTGAGGTTTTCACTCACCTTCAGTCGAACATTGGGATCTTTCAGTTTCCTAACCTCATACTTCTTCATCGACTTACTTGTAACCTTCTTCATTCTAACTTTAAAATTACGTACAACTGGTACATCATCAGAATTGAGTACATGATCAGAAGCGATTAAGATAGCGATGATGATTTCCAACAGCATACAAAATATTTTCGAGTATTTTATATTTTATTTTATTTTATATGGTCGCCTGAGTGAATATTCAGAGGAGCTTCTTGGCGAATATCAAAGTGGTTTTAGGCCTGGTCGATCAACAACAGACCAGATCTTTGTGCTAAGGCAAATACTGGAAAAAACCAATGAATTCAATATCGACACATACCATCTTTTCGTAGATTTTAAATCGGCCTATGATAGTGTCCTAAGAAATAAATTGTATGAAGCCATGGATGAATTCCACATCCCCGATAAACTGATAAGATTGGTTAAGGCTACAATGCGTAAAGTTGTTTGCAAAGTCGAAATACGGGGCGAACAATCACAGGCATTTGAAACGCATGTTGGGCTGCGACAGGGAGATGCGCTGGCGTGTCTCCTTTTCGACATAGCTTTGGAAAACGCGGTCAGAGATGCCCAAATAGACAGCAGAGGAAACATTTTTAATAAATCATCCCAAATTTTGGCATATGCAGATGATGTTGACCTAGTTGCCCGCACAACACGCAAGCTAGAAGAAATGTATACCACTTTGTCAAACGCCGCAAAAAATATGGGCCTGCAAGTAAATGAAAATAAAACTAAGATAATGGCATCAACACCCAACAATAGAGCCAGAAACATCGGCCACCAATTCACGGTTGATAATTCTACCTTTGAAGTGGTGGACAAATTCACATACTTAGGCTCCCTGATCACCAAGGAGAACGTCATGACGGAAGAAATCAAGCGAAGAATAATCCTAGCAAACAAATGCTATTTTGGACTGAGTAGACATATGAGAAGCAGAAACTTAAGCCAAAAAACAAAAATAACCATATACAAAACCCTTATACAACCAGTGTTGACATATGGGTCGTCGGAGACATGGACAATTTCCAAGGCAGATGAAAATCTCCTGCTTATATTTGAACGAAGGATCCTGAGAAGAATATTTGGTGGCATCTGTGAAATGGTGTTTGGAGAAGGAGGTACAACTACGAGATATATCACAGATATAAACATATATTTGGTGGTAAAGACGTAGTATCCTTTATAAAAATAGGAAGACTAAGATGGGCAGAACATCTGGCAAGATCACAGCAGAACAACCCTCCTAGAAGAATCCTTATGTCGCAACCTGTGGGAAGTAGAAGTAGGGGTAGACCAAAACTCAGATGGAGGGATGGTGTAGATGAGGATGGTAGATAAATAGGCGCAGCAAACTGGCAACAGTTGGCAATGGATAGAACTGACTGGCGTAATAGATTTGGGAAGGTCGAGGCTCTTTTATAGGACTGCAGCACCAATGATGATGATGATATATTAACAATATCAGGTATGCAGACAGCACCTTTCGACAGCAGAAAAAATGGAAGACACCTGAAGTGAAGCACTGGAACTGACAATAAATCATTAAAAAAACAAAGTAACGGTGATCAGTAAAACCGATGAAAATTGTCGCAGTGATAAATAACACTGAATTCAACTCAGCAAGTTTACAAATTCAGATACTTATTAGTAGTTCTAAATAATAAGTGGAATCCATATATAGAAATAAGAACACGAATAATTACTATTTAAATGGGAATAAGCCACAATTAAAGGTTAAAATACGTTTATTGACGTTTCAATTTCCACTTCGGAAATCGTTTCTAACTTAATTAAATGCTACGTTTGGTAAGTTGTTCTGTATGGAGTTGAAGCCTGGACATTAAAATTAAATACCATGCGAGGGCTTCTTCTTCTTTACGTGCCATCTCCTCCAAGAAAGTTGGCAACCATCATGTCAATTCGCACTTTCGACACTGCTGCTCTAAAGAGGTCAGCAGAAGAGCAGTTAAACCATGCTCTCAAATTATTCAACCAGGAGATGCCTCCTTCTGCCCTGTATTCTTCGTTGCATTATTAATTGCAACAAGTTATATCGCCCGCCCCTCATGACATGTCCCTGATACTGCAGTTTTCTGAGGGCTAGAAGCCTTTAAAATGTGGCTTTATCGCATAATGCTCAGAATATCATGGACACAACACATTACGAATCAAATAGTATTGTACACCATAAATAGAGAGTTAAAACTTATAACAACGATCAAGAAAAGAAGACCTTCTATCTAGACCTTCTTCTTCTTAAAGTTCCATCTCCTATCGGAGGTTGGATATCATAATGGCTATGGTCACTTTGTTGGCTGCTGCTCTGAAAAGTTGTAGTGAACTACAGTTAAACCTTTCTCTAAGGTTCTTCAGCCAGGAGATGCGTCTTCTTCCTATGCTTCTTCTTCCTTGGATCCTTCCTTGCATAATAATTCTCAGCAGCTCATATTTTTCTCCTCTGGTTATGTGACCCAAATATTCTAGTTTTCTTCTATTTATGCTGTTCATAATTTCTAACTCCTTATTTAGACGTCGTTGTACCTCAGCATTGGTAATCCTTTGAACCCACTGAATTTTTAATATTCTTCTGTAACACCACATTTCGAACGCTTCTATTTTTCTTATGTGTTGTTTCTTCAATGTCCAAGCTTCCATTCCGTAGACCACATAATGAGAAATGACAAATATAACCTGCTAAGAATAATAATTGAAAAGAAAATAGAGGACCGAAGTGAAGTAGGCAGAAAAGCCATGTTATGGTTGGCTATATCAGAACCTGGATGGGCATGAACTTTCAACAATTTGTTGAGAACATTTTAATGTAGTGATTTCTAACCTCCAGTAATGATACGCACCAGAAAAAGAAGAAGAAGTTTCCATTGAATTTCAAATTTGTATTATTACAAAATATAAATTATCTTGTTTTCCGTGCTAGATTCCACGTCGTTATCCTAATGAAATACCAATAAATTTATTGATAACATTAAGTATTTCAATATCTGATTCTAGTCCAGAACAGATCTACGAGATCTCGTATATTAACACAAAACCAGTAATATGCTATCCTCAAATAGTAAATTGTTTCACTCGAACTATTGATGTAAAAGTTGGCCAGATTCTTCTAGTTCAGTGGTAATTACGTAATTAAGGATTCAACTTACGTACATATTTCTACATCTATGGGTTTTACTGTAATTCACTTAAAATAACATTTTATTATGTTGTTAAAAAATGAATAATAAACATAAAACATTAGTAAATTGCTGTAAAATACTAGCATGATATAGAAGGATTAGTTATTATTTCCTCTTCTATCGCTAGTATTCAAAACACATATTCTACAAGATACACTAGTAATATATTTGTCTTAATCATATATACATTTATTTAATTACTTCTCCTTAATAGTTAATACACAATATCTAATTGGTGTTTAATAGAAACTGAAAATAATCTACCATAATTTCAAAACAGTACAATAAATATAAAGCTGACTAATGGTTATTATAATATTGAGTATTTAAAAAAAGTGATTGCTCTGAAGTGTACCTTTTTAAAGATTATCGTTTTCTGGTATGCTATACCATATTATACAGAAACTACTGCCACACATTTACTATCTGAGACTCAAATTATATCTAAAATTTTTTAGATGATAGGGTGATGTAACACAAGCTATCATTTAGGTTCTGATATTGTGTTCCGATCTGGTGTAATTGGAAGTGCTGAGAAGGATGGGTCGAGACAAAAAATTGTTGAGAACAATAAAAGTACGCAAGACTGCATACCTTGGACACATACTGAGGAATGATAAATATAGTCTTCTGCAGGTCATCATGCAGGGTAGAGTCGATGGCAAAAAGGGAATAGGCAGAAAGAGGAATTCATGGCTGCGAAATATTCGAGACTGGACAAACATGACTGTAGACGAATTATTCCACGTTGCAAAAGACAGAGAAGCTTTTAAAAATGTGGTCGCCAACATCCGTTAATGGGGACGGCATAGAAAGAAGAAGTTCCGATCTATTTACTATATATGCATTTCACCCTAAACTCAGTGAACCATGTTATTTTCGAATACACTTAAACAAAACTCAAAATTGATTTTAATTCGGCCACGAAGCTGATTGTCTGTTCTACCATCGTCTTTCTTTTTGCCATTACCTTTTAAAACAGGAATATATTTCGAATAACGACTTCAACGATCTTACAAAGATTTTACAATTTTACATATTTCAGATTTCAAAAATGTTGACGTCCTGACCAAACACAAGATCCCCAGATGTAATTGCTATATCTTATAGTAGCTTTTTATTGTGACCGCGGAGAGGTGCTTTAAGTCCGATAATTTGTAAACAAATAAGAAACCTGTTAACTGTATGTGCGGTCAATACTTCCTCATGAAAATTTTCAGCAATTGTTATTAAAGAAGTTGAAGAAATATACAGCCGCCTGGAATCGTTTTCGGACGAGATTATTGGTGAATACCAATGTGGCTTCAGACCAAAGAGATCAACTATAGACCAAATACATATGTTAAGAGGTATACATGAAAAATGTGTTGAATATAACATACCTATTTACAACTTGTATATCGATTTCAAACAGGCGTTTGATAGAGTAGATCGACAAAAGATGTTAAAGCAACTATCTATGTTAGGGATAACCAATAAGTTGGTTAAACTTATACGAATGACTCTGGAGGGTTCCAAAGCTATGGTGAGAATAGATGGAGATATGACGCAGGCCTTTGATATTGAAAATGGAGTTAGACAAGGGGATGCCTTATCAACGACACTTTTTAATCTAACTTTAGAAGCTGTTGTTAGAAAACTTTATATAAACGACTGTATTAATACAAGATCTATTCAAATATGTGCATATGCGGATGATGTTGCCATAATAAGCCGAAACAAAAGGGTATTAAGCGAAAAAGTTATAGAACTGAAACGAGAAGCTGCTACGTTTGGTCTATATATAAATGAAAGCAAAACAAAATATATGGAGTGCACAAAATCGAATGAACATGAGAATCTAGGTACCTAAGGTACTCTTAGGTAGACAACCATACCTACAAATATGCCTCCACTTTTCCACTCTGAGATAGCGCGTTAAATGACAACAACAACATCAGTCAAGAAATACAAGCACGGATTCTTAGCGGTAATAAGTGCTTTTATGTATACAAAAACTTAATGAAAAGTAAGTTACTGAATGGTGAGTCTAAGCTGAGAATCTACAAAACAGTAATTAGACCAGTGGTCACATATGGATGTGAAACCTCTTAACCACTGATAAAAATCAACTGAGGATATTTGAGCGCAAAATACTAAGGAAGATATTTGGAGCAACCCAATGCAGCGATGGTTCGTGGAGAATTAAAATGAACCACGAGCTGGATGAACTAATGCAGAGCGCAGATATTGTCAGATTTGTAAAGTCACAAAGACTAAACTGGCTTGGTCACCTAGAAAGAATGCCAGATAATCGAGCTGTAAAAGTAGTCCAGAGATGGAAGCCCCAAGGAAACAGAACAAGAGGAAGGCCCCGTAAAAGATGGATAGACGACGACATCTTAAAACCATGAACATCAGGCAGTGGCGAAGGAAAGTATCCGACAGGGTTGAATGAAAGAACATTGTTAACCAGGCCAAGACTCACAAAGGGTTGTAGCGCCATTAGAAGAAGAAGAAGAAGTTATTAAAGAAGTGATGGATTCGACCAATACTTAATGAAAATTCATTTTATATAACAACAAAACACTGAAAACTGTGTTTTCAAAACTTCCACCAAATTTATTATAATATCTTATCATTACAGCGGTTTCGACAGGGTGCTTTTTCAAGTGATCTATTTTTGGTATGTGTCTACACCTTATGGTCTTTAACTAAATAGTTTGAGCAGGCAAACTGTTTATCTCAAGTTTGTCACTCAGAATTATATCTGTATTTTTTTTATTAATTTCCATAAATGCTAATAAAGATAGCTTAAGGTCTTTATTTTAGATGTAAAGAATTTGAAATTCGTCATTAATATAATTATTATGATCTAAAAAGTGAAGTGCGTATGTAGAACCTGTTTTTCTATTATTAAAAGCCCTTTTATGTTCTGCAATACGTTTGTTAAAAATTCTACCAGTTTGTCCAATGTAAGTTTTTGGGCAGTCGCTACATTTAAGTTTGTATACACCACTGTGTAAGTGCTTTTTATTTTGGCTCCCGTTATTTTTAATATGTAGTATTAAAGATTTTCTTTGGGCATCCTAAATCTGAAACCGGGCTTTGTATGGAGGTGAATTTGTTTTTGCGCAATAAAATGAATGCAATCTAATATTCCACTTTAAATTCTTTAGGTGTAGTAAGACCGTCGAGACCTGGCATCTGTACAGATAAACAAAATACGCCAACAGACAAATTTAAGAACAACTATTCGTAAATATTTAAAAAAAAAAAAGAAAAATGTCATCCCTATAAAGCACAATTGGTACAAGAACTGAATGGAGATGGTCCAAATCGCAGAATGGAGTTCGTGACACAATTTTAAATATACGTAGTACTAATTATAATTTTTTTAATCAAATCCTTCCATTGATTGGTGGTTATACCTGTCCACTGTCTCAAATTCTTTAGCCAGGATATTCGGCGGCGTCCTGGTCCTCTATTTCCTTGTATTTTCGCTTCTAATATCTGTAGGATCTGTAGTAGGATTCTGTATTTATTTTCATTTCTCACTATAAGTATGATAACTTTCTTTCTTTAGAGGATTTCAAGACTTCAGGTTGTTTTTGTAAACGTTGCATTACTGCGTCGTTAGTTATATGATGTACATATGATATTCTGAGCATGGGACGATAGCACCACATCTCGAAAGACTGCAACCGTCTGCAAGACGCATCAGTAAGTGTCCATGCCTCTGCTCCATACATAAGAACAGAAAACACATAACAATTAAGGATTTTGAGTCGGAGATGTAAGTTCAAGGTTAAATTGCAGAGAACTTTCTTCATCTGTTGGAAGGCACTCCTTGCTTTTTCGATTCTACTTTTAATCTCGTATGAGTGATCCCAGCTGTCTGTGATGTTGCATCCTAGGTATGTTATTTTTTCTGTTCTATCCAATACCTCATTGTCTGCCATAAACTTTGCATCTGTATCTTGGTGTTTTCTTATGATCATAATTTTCGTCTTCTTATTATTAAGTTTCATTCCATATTTTCTACCGATGCTAACTACTTGATCTATCAGTCTTTGTAATCCTTCAGCACTATCCGCAACAAGAACAGTGTCGTCTGCATATCTTAGATTATTTATTACTTCACCGTTAACAATCACGCCATCAGTCGTTTCTCCCAAAGCGTCTCGAAATAGATGTTTAGAGTACGCATTAAACAGCAAAGGCGAGAGTATGCAACTATGTCGTACTCCTCTTTGTATTGGGACTTAATCGGATAATTGATTGTCCACTCGAACCTTGGCTACTTGTTTCCTATAGAGATTGGCTATTATTCTTATATCCTCGTCATCGATGTTTGCGATTCGCAGTTTCAATAAGCCTCTCATGCTGTACTTTGTCAAATGCCTTTTGAAGTCAATGAAACAGGCAAAGACATCTGCAATAACATCTCTTGCTCGTTGTATCAATACTTGTATGACTCTGAGATAGCGCGTTGTGCCAAGACCGCTGCGAAATCCAAATTGTACATCAGCAATACCCTCCTCCAATTTCTTATATATGCGAGCATGGATAATGTTTATGATAATTTTGAGTGAGTGGTTCATGAGGCTAATGATTCGGTGTTCTTCACATTTCTTAGTGTTTGCTTTTTTTGGCAGTGGTATAAATATGAACATATACCAATTTTTGGTAAAGTTCCTGTTTTATATATACGGTTAAATAATTCTGTCATAATGTCAAGTTGATTATCTTCTATCAATTTCAATACCTCAGCATATATTCCATCAGGTCCTTGCTCTTAGTTGTTTTTTAGATGGTTTATAGCAGATCTTACTTCTGATTTTGTTATTGTTAAACTTGAAAATTTTAAATGAGAAACCTCATTTTGTTATTGCAGATTTGGGGCGCTCATGAAAAAATACGTAACTTTTATAAAAAAACATGTTTGCCAAATTGTTATAATTGGAAAAAACGATTTATGTAGGAATCTAAATTTTTTGTTGCAGATTTGTATTCTATGTAAAAAAATCAATAAGTTTTATCTGCAATTTTTCGTCCATCCACGATAAATGACACTATAATCGCACAAACACAAATGCAGAGTCGGAAGTCAGCATAGTATCAGAAGTCTGCAAACTAATTTTTTTACAACTACCCAGACCCTCCCCACTGGGTAGCGGTGAGGAGTCGTGTTTGGTGTTATTCGACATATTTTTGAAAAATATAAACACGTATGTTTTGTTTTTTAATTTAACAGTGAATGTTTTGAGATATTAGACTCGTTCCACAATTGTTTTTTCCAATTAAAGCACCATCTATCAATAATTCGACAACATGTCTCGAAAAAAAGTTGCTGCTTATTTTTGAATAAGAAATCCAGATCTGAAATGAAAAATAGGGGTTCCAATTTTAGATTTCAAAGTTTCCCCAGCTCACCAGGTGGGGGTGTGGGGGTCATGTTTCAATGTAAATTTTGGAAAATATTTGGTCGTCCTGTTACTTTTGGCACATCTTATATACTTTTTTTAGACGTTTTATAGCCACGTTTATACAAATATCTACTCACATAACAATTTTACACATTGTAAAATATATATTTAGTAAAAACAAAATAATATTTTTAAATTATAGATACAAAAAAACAAACAACATACCAGATAAAAGAAATATGAATTGATTAACATCATCCAAACAAAAAACAAGTCCTATATAATTACTTGATTAATGATTTCAAAGACCTCTAAACTATAAAGATAATTATTTCATTTAAGTGATAAATCGTTACTAAAAACACCTAAGTCACTTGTATACTATAAATAAAAACTAAAGATCAAGTGCTTTGGTATACTCTAGTAAATAACCGTTTTTTCTCGTCAAGAAGGATTTTCTTGAAAATTTGGATTCAGCCTCTGCTTCACTTTGGGACTTGAGCTTAAGGTTGCTTTTACTTGGGAGATGAAAGCCGTTCTCGGGAATGAAAAACATATTCCATCCATTCGTCTTACATGATTGTAAGCCACATCCTCTTACGCTGCCTTCTCCATCTTACAATATCTTGAATTTTGCACTACTCTCTGACATTTGTATTTCTCACCCCTGTTTCTTTTTGTTTTGCCCACCATTGTTCTTAGAGTTTTCATTTCGGCAACACTTAGCATCTGTTTCGTTTTGTTGGTATCTTCGCGCACTTCTATCCCATATGTCATGGTTGGTCGTATGCAAATAAATAGCGAAGAATATAATTACTAAGGGACAAACAATTTGTGCAAAGAAAAGAAAGTGCCAAGCTTTGTTAAAATTCTCTTTTACGAATACTGTACATTTTCGCTACTATTTAAAGTATATTAAAAGAAAAAGAGGAAGGAGATATTATGTTATAATATACATATCTATTATTTTGCTCTTAAGATCGACGCTACTGAGACCAAATTTATGGCAAAACGCCAATAACCGATAATCAATACTATCTCGACAGACAATGAAAATGCTATAGAGCATATCACATTATTTGTGATACCCCGCTTTTAATCAACAACATTTTTGTCAAACACAAATTTTCTATTAGCTTATAATTTTTCACTTTCTCTTAGAGTGCATAAGGCTGATTTTACTTTATGGTGTAGAAACTTACTTTCTTAAGGTTAGATCACTAAACCGCATTGAGGTATTCGTAATATGGAAATTACGGAAACTCTAACAAGTGCCATGAAACGCACATGCACGAATGAAGTAATTTTATGAAGTGCAGGTTACGAACAAGAACTTCTAGGCATATTTAAAGAAAAAAAAATGTCTTAAAACTGCTTAAAAAATTGCTTGAAATAACAGAAATGACTGTATTTCATGCCATAGCTGGAAAGAGTATTCTACGTAGAGAAACAAGTGAAAATATAACAAATACATGTTATATAGACAATGTTAATGGGTCGTTGCTAAATAGAAAAGATAAGTAAAATGAATGTATAAGCAGCTTAAAAGAAAGAAGAATGGTAATAATCGTTCGAGAGAAATCACCAATAGGAAGAAGAAGTATGTGCAGAAAAAGGTGGAGCGACAATCTCAACGTTGATTCAGGTGGATGAATTTATTTTAAACAGACATTTCTCATAGAAGAGTGGGTACCAGAAGAGTGGCTGAAGGGAATAATATGTCCATTGCATAAAAAGGGGGATCAACTGGAGTCTAAGAACTATAGAGGCATTACTCTGTTAGCATCTGCGTATAAGATCTTCGGCAATGTATTATCTGAAAGACTTAAACATTTTACAAAGGATATTGTTGGTCAATATCAATGCGGATTTACTGCTGGAAAGTCAACTACACATCGAATTTAAGCACATAGGCAGATTCTAGAAAAGTCACTAGAATATAACATCGAAACACACCATCTCTTCGTTGACTTCAAAGCAGCCTATGACAGTGTGAAAAGAACTGCATTATATAATGCAATGATAGACTTTGGGATCCCACCTAAGTTAGTTAAGTTACTCTGAGATAGCGCGTAAAACGTAAGCTCATGGGTTAGAATTGAAGGAGAAAACTCTACGTTCTTTGACATTAATAATGATCTAAGACAGGGGACGCGTTGGCGTGTCTGCTCTTTAATATTGCCTTGGAAAAGGCAATCAGACAATTAAATATTAGAATGAATGGAACTATTTTTAATAGATCGACGCAAATTCTCGCATTCGCTGACGATATAGTTATAGTGGGTAGAATTATGAGAGACATGGTGCAGTGTTTTACAAGGCTTGCGGACGCAGCAAGTGAACTAGGACTTGTAAACGAGGAAAAAACCAAATATGTTGGTTTCTAAAAACCCTCGAAATATCCAAGAAATAATTCAAATTAACAACCATACCTTTGAGCAAGTCAAAGAATTTACATATCTTGGATCGCTAGTAAACGCAACAAACACGACAAGCGACGAAATAAAAAGACGCATAGCAATAGCAAACAGAACTGTTCACGGCCTCCGGAGACATTTAAAAAATAAAAATATAAAACGTGCACTAAAGCTTAATATATACAGGACCTTAATAAGACCAGTTTTGATATATGGGGCTGAAACGTGGATCTTATCTCAAAATGATAAAAGACTTCTTGGTGTTTTTGAGAGAAAAATTCTTGGAAAGATTTTTGGGGCCGTAAATGAAAATGGGCTATGGCGTCGAAGATACAACTTTGAACTTATCAGTTATACACCGATCCAGATATTGTGAAGTTTGTTAAAGTGCAGAGACTTAGATGGGCTGGACACATTGCTAGGATGTCAGATCACGAATACACGAAGAGATTAACATTTTCACAACCAGAGGGCACAAGAAGCAGAGGACGACCACGAATGAGATGGATTGATGATGTGGAAGAAGACCTACAGATTCTAGGGGTTAGAAGATGGAGGGAAGTTGCCAGGAATCGACAGGAGTGGCGACTTCTTTGTGAGCAGGCCAAGATCCACAACGGATTGTCGAGCCACTTATGATGATGATGATTTCTCATAGAATAAAGAAAGAAGAAGAATCAAAATTTTCTACCTTGGCCATATCCTTATAGGAATCAAATACTATATCTTACTAAATAACTAATCTTTTAATGAAAGATACAGGGCTCTCAGGCCCAGGAAGAAAACAACATTTGTCGCTAAGAAACATAAGTGATAAGTGAAACATCAAAAATGTAGCTATAATATCCCGAAGAGCCAAAAACTGCTTTGTACACAACAACATAATGTTCTCTCTCAGATTTGTAGATGATCAGGTTATTCTGACAGGTGACTAACAAAACGCCCACTTTTTTTTGGCATAGACATTTGTCATTCAGACAGATGTAATAGATTCCCTAATCAGACAAATAGACAATCCTATCCCTAATAAAAAATAAAACGCCCACTGCATGGTAAACTAAATAAAGAGTATTTACAATGGGGACTGAAGATAAAATTGACTCTGAGATAGCGCG
>NW_027314532.1:0-13997 GCF_040954645.1 Diabrotica undecimpunctata | reverse complement strand
CGCGCTATCTCAGAGTCTGGGGCCTATAGACATTTTTAAAAATGTCTAGTTATTCTTGCCGGCGGTAGGATTCGAACTCCGGACCACCGGCATGCGAGGCAAGCATCCTACCGCTTGCGCTACGCAGGCCCTAAAGGTACATATATACCTTTTATAAAGGATTTTTAAATAAATTTTTTTAGTATATTATGGCCTTAGGTGATACTTCTACGAAGTCGTATCTAACTCGTAACTCGAGTTAATAATACTTAAGTGTATTGAACCTTATCACAGCCAACCTTATAAAATAAAACAATAATGCTCATAATCATATAATATGTAATGGAGGGAGGTCAAGTATGACCTCCATGGCGGTTAAGATAGTCGACATCATTCCTATTATGATTAAGCAAGCTTGTCGTTGAAGTCAATACATCTGTTTGGGTTTTAAACCCAATGTTTTCGTACATATCGTTCAACATGTCCAAAAGGATGTTTAATTATTCCTTAATAACAGCGTTAGAGTTCATTAGGCATTATTCATCTCCTCCGATATTATGTTAATGAGTTTCTGCTATGTTTGTGTTATGCTTTAGATAAGCCATTTAAATGTTTTACTTCAATGTGACTTAGTTTATCAACTGTATCAATTTGACAGCAATTTCGAAGTATTACATTAATGTATCTGGTTATTTATAACTTTATCCTTTTTGAATGTACCAAATAAATCCCTTTTCTATAAAAATGTTCTCTTTAAAAACAGTTTTGCTCTATATTGAACATTTTGGCAAATTCAAACAACATGAAGAGCGTGTGTACACGCATACGTTAAAACTTGACAAATCAGCTTATTTTTGGGATTATCACACCCTAGACAATAAACAGGCTAGGGTGAATTTCATTTAGATGTGCAAATATTTGGCAGGAATTCTCGTTTAGTCGTTTGTGTGCTGACTAACAATTATTATGAGTCACACCTTTAAACATTTCTGTCACGAATGGTTTATTTATTAGGAAAATACATGGAAAATAGCACTGATAAAAACTATATGTGTCAGCAAGGCTAATGAACACGTTATAAGTATTTTTTTAACTACAACTACCTATACGGTTCTAAAGGTTTGTATAAACGAGATAAAAAAAAATACCAAAATAAACTGACTGGCGCAAAAAAACCAACCACTCTGAAACATTTCAAATATGTAATCTTATCTACCTAATTTTTATATTAATCTGGAGCTGCTTTGCTTGTTTTTGGTTGTTAATATTTTGAAGTGCTTGTTCTAGGTATACGTAAATTTTTGCAGTCTAAATTATCTTTCAAACATGCAGCCAAAAATCAAACAGTAGTACATTAGACATGCCATTATTAAGACATAAACAAAATTTACTTTATGAGTTTTAATGTACAGTATCTACCGCAACTAAAACATATTTTAGCAAAGACCTTGCAATCTAGGACGATATACCTTGACTTAGATTTACGACATGTTACAAATCAGATAAGATTAACATAGAATCTACCCACAAAATATCTACTTACCTTATAGTAAAAGAAAGTTCCTAACTATTCAAATGCAAAATACGTACATAAATATTTACAGTTGTGTCTATTAACGATACGATAAATTTCTTTTAAAAATAGCATATACTGTAAATACAGGATGTCCTAACTGCATCACATTATTCTATTTAAAGTTCGTATTTCCTTGTTCCTTACACCGTATTAATTTAAAAGATCGAATTGCTTTTCGTTGTTTGTGATTTTCTGTAGGTTCCGTCTAGTTCCGAGGCTTTATATCGATTATTTGAACCATGTTTTCTTTTACAATGGGTAGGATGCTAACCTGGCCCATAACCCTTCTCTTTTATCCGGGATTGGGACCTGTTGGGGGCATAAACAAGGCTTCTGAGCTACTAAATCCACCCAGGTTTTTTTTCTTTTAACAACAAAGACCAAGAGATAATAGAAAAACTGAGATAACAGAAGACGCCGCATTAATTACCGAGACAGAAGACGAGCAACAAAAAGGAATACACAAAAAATGGACTGGAAATAAATTTAGAAAAGACCGAATATTTAACAACAGAGAAAGAACCAGTGAGAAACTTGGAAATGGACGATAATAGGGAAATTAACGGCACTGACAAATTCAAACATTTAGGATTCATACTCTCAAAAAAGGGAATAACCGAGCAAGAGATAGGCAGCAGATTAGCATAGACAAGAACATGTATTAAACTAATGAACGGGGTACTGTGGGATAGACAGATTACCAGGAATACAAAGAAGAGAATTTATAACACCTTGGTACGCAGTATAATGCAGTAATTCAATTCGCAGTGATATGGAGGAAGCCTTAAAATATAAACATTATGTTGTGATGCATATTCATCAAGATGATACTTATCGTATTGATCTTTAAAAGCCCGTGCTGCTTCTAATAGCTGGGATTTCAAATAACACTCCTCGAAAAAAATGTCTTTTTCCACTAGCCATTCCTTGATTGCAGCTTTATTTCAGGAATTGTTAGGGAATCTCTCTTTATGGGAGTGGTACGATGCATTGTCCATTACAATGACATTCCTGCGACCATTATTTGGTAAATTTGATATTAATGTCTCCTTAAACCACGACTCAAAATATGCGGCATCCATTTCATCGTGATAGTCACCATCATTTTTCTTTGCCAGAAAAACACGCTGTGTGCCAGGAAGAAAACCTCCTGAAAAACCTGCATACAATAAAACATATCGTGGACCTCGTTTAGTAGGTGCTTTTAAGCCAGTACTTAAACCTTTGAGAAAAGCATCACGACTGTTTTGTATCGTAGTATCGCACCATTCGTAATTTATAGATTGGCCAACATTAACCCACGATTCGTCCAAATATATGATATTGCAATGGTCTTTTCGCAAACGTCGTATAGTTCTCAAATAATTATGGCGCCAATGAATAATATCCTCTCGCTCCACCATGATGCTTCTTCGGCCACGCTCCACCATGATGCTTCAAATACTAATTATGACAAACAATTTTATGGCCATATTTAGGTGATTATGTTAAGGATGGTAATTTGTAGCAGAAGTTTTACAAAAGAAATGAAGACCTATTTATAGAAACAACATAACTGTATTTTTAATATTTTACATACACTAGAAAAAATCTAATTTCTATGAAAGAATTGGAAATTTGAATATTATATATAATATCTATAAATAATATCATTTCCAAGTTTCCAAATTCTTTCCTAGAAATTATGTAGGTTTTTTCTATTTTATGTAAAACATTAAAACTACAGTTATTGTATGTTGTTCTTGTAAAGAGGTATTCAAATGTTACTCTTATGAATATGATTCAATTGTATATCTCATGTTGACGTTTTATATGCAAAATTCATAGTTTTCGTTGTCAATAACTCATCAATGCCTTTTTATTCTACTGTATACGTATACATGATATAAAATATTTTACTCGTACTGCCGGCAGATGCATTTTATCCAAGCCGGTCCTGTGAGACAATGAGCAATCAACAGCTGGAGAAAACCGACAACCCTGCGCGTTTATTCTCCATAAGAAAAGCATTGCCGTATCTTACCCGTACTGCACTCTCAGTGTGACATTTTCTATAGACAAAAATATTTGTTAAAAATATAGGCATAACCAAACTTCAGATTGAAAATGTTAAACTATCAATATCACGTCACTCAGCATGGTGACTACGCTAGTAGCGAGCTGTAGAAAAAAGTAATTTCATGGTCTTCTTAAATTACCATTTTTTCGATTACTATAAATATTATTACAAATTGTTTTACACAAGAAATAATTTAAAATTTCTCTTCTGAGAAAACTAATTTCTAAAGAAACATTATGTGAAAATTAAAAACAATGTTGTGTCTTTATGTTTTATTTTATTATTCAATATTAATTTCCATCAAGTAACCTGAATTCTATGAACGGTCTTCTCAGTAAATCGCTTTATATAATTTTTATTCAGCAGCATACTAACAATAGAAACTTCCTGAGTTTCTGCCTCTGGGACGTACTGAAACTATTGAATAGGGCAGTTTCCGGTTTGTTTATTAGCAAACGTGTAGTTGAATTTTTAATTAAAATCCGATAATGACTGCTAGTTACATACCACTGCATCGGTGCAAGTAAATAATTCAAATAAACAACTCATTGTGTTATTACTCGTATTGTCTATATTCTCGCAAAAAATAGAATTCACCGAACAAATACAAAAATTACAGCTTTGTAAACGAAATGGATTCTAATTAGCTTTTGCCAGTGTTATACACATTAATTATGTAGTATTCTTTGTTGAAATATATCATTTAAAGTGCTATTGTCTAGTACTGTACCATAAAAACCCAATACTATAAATATAAATAAACAATAAGCACATAATTCTTTTTAGTATGAACTTTTAAAACTGGATATCCAGTTTCATTGTCATATTCTTGGAGGTAATTTTCGATTTCATATTTTTTGTGTGAAACATTTTTTTCTACAGTGTACAGATTCTTGATAAATTGATCAAAAGATGATTGAAATCAATTTTTCCCGTTCCGTTGATAGGAGGGGTCAATTTAGGGGCAAGCCGGGAGGTAGGAGTGGCTTGCTAGGCTTTTTGAGGTCCAAAATCTGACATTCTCAGCAAAATTCAACCTGTTCGTATGATTTTTAGGAGACAAATCTCTGACGACTGGATTAAAAAGGAAAAAAAGAAGATATTTTAAACAGATTTCGGATGACAACCAAGTTATATACACCTTATAACCAAATACTCCCAATCACAAGTGGTGGAAAGGGTAAACTTTGTTGCCAAACTATCCACATTTAAGAGAGGCGTATTTGAACACCTAATTGCTTCAAAATATTTATAAAGGACCACTGAAGCAATAAAACAATTAAGAGGTATTTTCCTTCGATTTATTTACACAATAGACTTAAGGGCTGGTTCAAACATTGACAATTATCGCAATTCTGATAGTTACATAAAGAGTTATACAAATATTAGCTTTACAGTGAGTGCGGGGAGGCAGTAACAGATATACATGAAATGATAAAATTAAGAGAGACCAACTATATACGTTTTAACACAAAACACCGGGTTTACAAGCGCATTTATCTCTTACTCACCACGCACTTTTCAGGATCACACACAACCGGCCTTTACTTGCCGAGAGGCAAATTGGCACTGTCTGTCTTAAGTTACATAACGAGGGGAGGAGGAGTCCCTGATCTAGGAAATCAGTCGCACACACGTTAACACGATAGCTGCCGACCTGAGCGCACAATTTGATAAAATAACTATACTACGATTGCAATATTATACAGGTTGTTTTTACAACAACAAGGTTACTGCAGAATTTCCGAATATAATAGAATTTTAACAAACTGTCTAGATTACCAAGATTACCAACGTTTTAACTTACGTCTACACCACACTCAACATAGAATATACAAAATATTTCTCTATAGGCATATACATATAAAGCATATTCTAACAAAAATTAAAAGAAAAACACACACACATCAATTTGTATTGGGAGGGGTACTAATTTCCATGCCCTCAAATACAAATCCATAGTGCTCCGCATCAACTCCCAGTTTTTTTAAATAGCAAATGTGGTTGAATGGCACATCATTTGAAGGGTACTTTTTTTCTCTACACTCTATTTTTTTGTAATTAACAGAACACCTTTGAGGATCATTTTGGATTTAATAAATTTATTGGTTGAACATCAGTAATAACAAAAACATCAAATTTTATCAAATTAACCAATTAAATGTTGGAACTGACCTCCTGTAACCTCCATACAATACTACAGTCTATTTTCAAAGCCTCTTCGTACATTGGCAAATACCTCCGATGTCAATAATCGACATTCTGTAACAACTCTTTGTCGCAACTTTGCAAGATCTGCAGGCGGAGTGGCGTATATTTTTGATTTTAGGTATCAAAAAAAAATCCAAAGTCGAAAGATCCGGTGATTTGGCCGGCCACTATATTGGACTCCTGCCAATCCAAGTTCCTGGAAAACGTTGATTAAAAATTGTTTTAAGCGTATATCATAATGTGGGGTGCCCCGTCCTGTTGTAAAGTCAATTCATCCTCTAAAAAAATAAATATCAGATTCCATAGTGTGAAGGATCAGCGGATCAATAACGTCTTCTAACAAATTTAAATTTGTTGTTCCGTTAAGATTTTCTTCAAGAAATAGTGATCCAATACCCTGATTCCCTAAAATGCCAACCCATACATTTAATTGGGTATGTGTGACAATTATGTCTATTAACTTGAAGTCAACGATCAGGATCATCTTCGTTTAATTGATGAAGTAATCGTAAGGGTGAAATTTATAGGATTTTATAATTCAATAAACACTAGATGCTAATATACCAGATGCACGAGATAGTTGTCTGATAGACTGTCGATTATCGATTTGTAAATGACTCAATACCGCCACTTCAACTGCTTCATTTCGCACTCGATGGTCTACTTCGTGCTTTAAGTTACTCTGAGATAGCGCGTCTTCAAACTTATCAGTTAAATCTTTAACGTATTTGTGACTTAAGTTTTTTTCTGGGTGGTTCGTATTAAAGATCCTTGCTGTGGCCTTAGCACACTAATAATTTCCATAGTATACCTTAACTAATTCTATTTTTTCTTCACTAGAATATCCCATTTTTGTAAGCATTTACAATAATATTTCTGATTAATTAGCAGTTGACAAATCTCAAGTTAAAGATAACCTGGTAAACACTGGATAATTAAGATTTATTATCTTTAAAACAAATGGATATAAAAAAGGTTTATTTTTACAAAAAGAAAAAAAATTATCTTCAACACTGAGGCACGTTGATATCGATTTGCAGATTGATTGAATTATTGTATTGAAGGTCGCTAAGAATATTTAATTAGTTAATTTTGTAAAATTTTATGGTTTTCTTGTTTTTACTGATATCCAACCAATAAATTGGGTAAATCCAAAATTATCTTTAAAGTTATTACGTAAATTAAAAAAAATAGAGTGTCATGTAGAGAAAAAAATTATCTTTCCTATGATGTGCCCTTGCTATTTAAAAAAAACTGGGATTGATGCGGGACAGTTGGTTGTTACATTGGAGGGCATAATAATATAAAATACTACAGGAAAACAAATTGAGTGTACATTATTTCTCTAGAATTTATCCTCGCCACAAAACGAGTGTGGATATTCCCATGAAACAAGGAACAGAGATAAAACAACTAAGGGAACTATATAAAAAATATGAAAAAAAGAACTTCAATCTCATTGGTAATATGTATTGACGAGGACGATCCCAAAATTTTGTCACTGTACAAGAAAAGGGTACAAGCAGACAGAAACGTGGTCATGTTATCTTGGTGGAAAGACACCCAGGACAAATTCTCTACCATGGCTCGTTTGACCAGGGATATTTAGGCCAAATTAAAAAAAAATAATTTTAATTTACTCGAGTTAGCAGTGCAGGCATATTACTGATATTAATTCTGCTATATATTCTGGTTTTTATTGTTGATAAGAACTTATTTTTCTTGAGTTTCCAGTAATCCAGATTTTATATTCGCAGTAAAAGTTAGATGATGAGACAACCCCGCCTAGGACGAAAGTAAAATGATTTCTGATGAGGATTGCAGCATATGATTTGAATATTATTTGTATTTTTACGATTAAACATTTTAAAATCCTGCACATGAATAACAACTAGATTTGATAGGAAATATTATTTAAAAACTCTTTTATACATATTATTTTAATAGACGATATAAATAGCCTACTACCTAGAAGTGATTGTTATCTATTTAATTCTATAACAGTATGCATCTGCTCGGCGGCCTTGAGTGACCTTTTCTGAATTTTATCATCAAAATAAATAATATTTATATATTTAGAATTTCTATACATATAGACGGGATTAAGTTTCCTAAAACCATCCATTGTGTTTTTATCAATGTTCTCTCAAACGTTTACATAACACAAAATATGTTTGTAATAGTAGAAACAGGTGGTTATTATCAAATAAATTTTTGGAGGTTATGAAAAATTTCGAATTTATTTAATACGTGTTCTAAGCAAATATAAAATAGGAAAAAGAGGCAAAGAAATCATCCATTTTGGGTTTAAAATTTGAGTGAAAAGCTTTATAAACCGTTGTATGGTGTTCCAGATTATTGAGGAACGGTGTTTCTCTTCTATATTTGTTTTATTTACCTGTTTCTGGTCCAATATTCTCCTACAAAAATTAAGGTGGTCACAGAATTACCGACCACGACCGATCACGAGGCGCTCCTTGCACCCACCACGTTTTCTCCCTGTTGACATTATAGGAGTTTCTGTAATACTTCCACTCTTTCTTCATTTTAAAAATCTATAAAGAGTTGCTTCTTCAACTTCGGTCATATCTGAACACTCACAAACTATACTCCGAACAGTACTTGTTTATGTTTATGTATAAGAGCATCATGTACATTTAACACTAAAGTTTTCATTGGCACGTCTAAATGACACTTTAATTTCACACAAAAATGATTCACAATCTTCAAAACACGTTTTGGCGCTTGAAAATTTTAAAATTGTTGAAAATTGTAAATATTTTGTAAAAATTTTTAGTATTTTTATAAAAAATTTAAAGTGCAAAATTTTTACCTGTAGAGATTATATAATTTGTTGATTAAAATGACTACAAGATTCAAGACAAAAATTGAAATAAATTGGTAAGTTTAAAAATTTTAGGTAAAAGCCAAACATTTTCTGAACAATGCTGAATATGTTGTTTTAGGAAATCTCTGTCACTGTTTAATGATATTATATTGGGTTTTATCTCACGTGCAATAAAATTTGTGTTATCAATTATACTTAAATGTACTATAGCAGTTTTTGTTGCAAGATCAGTTTTTTTAATATTTTAATTGTTTAGTGCCGGTTCGATATGCAGTCTACGGTAGAGTTTCTAGTTCGTCGTGCGGTCTACCTTCTGACATTGATTATAAAACACCCACTAGATAGCTCACCTCGTGGTAACCGAAAGACGTATTAACAACTAGATGGCGTTACTCGAAAAACGTATTGAGATTTCTCATTCTCTCTCTGACTTGCGAGGAGGTAGGAGTAATGTCACGGCCGAACTTACCCTATAGGTGTATTATCTGTGACAAGTGTTATGACAAGTTATAGCGGAATTTTATAAAAAAAAGGACATTTTAGATAAAATGACCTCTGTAACTCATAAGTGTGTTTACGCGGGGTGTTTTGAAAGAAACGATGGAACAAATAGTAATATATCTTTCTTTAAATTTCCCCTGAAAGACGTAGAGCGCACAACAATTTGGCAAAACAACTGCGGGAATATACTCTGAGATAGCGCGTATATCAATGACCTGAAACAGAGGGTAATTTGCCAGCATCATTTTGCAGTGGAACATATTTACCAAAGTGGCCAAAGAAAGTTATTAAGGAAAATGGGTGTTTTATAATCAATGCTTCTGATATGCGGTCTACTGCAATTTCGATATTATACGAGGAACGTCACCTATCATCAAATGCTGTTGAGACACTCACTAAAATTCTATATTTATATGTAGGACCAAAATAAAGTAACAAGTAGTTTAATGAAAATTCCAAACTTCTATTGGCTTCTTAAAGTAAATTTATATGACAAGATTTAATAATTGGAGGCATTTATACATATACATTTCTAACATCGTGCAGAAAAGCGATAAACTTATTTTCTACATTTCTTCGTAGCAATTTCCATACAACATAATCCAAATGGAACTTCAAAGTGCTGACAGGAACTCCTCTCATTTTCTTCAAAATTCTTAATGTTAACCTTCCAACGAGGATTTTTCTATCCCTTGTGTATGTGCTCCTGTTTGTAGGTCGACCTAATTTTCCTGGTGGTTAACGGTTGAGTGCACGTAGTCCAATTAGTGCAAAGTGCCGTATGCTTACCATTCATCCGAGTGAATTACTGACTCAGCTTCAACTTCCCTTTGTATGATGGAAACTAGGGTGGCTCTGTCTCTTCACTGAACATGAAAATATCGGACCTCCTCTTTAATCTTTAATCCGAAGACCCACGGACCGTCAATTCGACCTCCATGATTCCGATTATTTTCCGCTTCAGCATCGCTGTCTTCTGATTCTGCTGGATGGTCTCCATTTAACATTCGTCTCTATTGTACTTTCTTTTGAACGCAAATCTGGCTTCGTCCATTTGGATTTGGTCTTTTTCCGTACCTCGAAGCTTTGCACGGCAATTTACTGACATCACAGAGGAACAGACTTCTCGACACATGTTGTACCAGTCGTATATAGCTTTTCTTCCTCTCCCCGTTAATTTCATTACTGTGTCAAACTCGAGTTCCAAAATGAACATGAACATTAATTCCAAAATTTCACATGAAGTTAACTTGCAGTTACTTCCTCTATTTAAGTCGACGAAATGAAAAAAAACGGTTGCCATGCCTAACTGATCTTGTTGTCTGGCATCCTCTCCTTGAGCAGCGGAGAACTGGTCTATATTCACCACCTTGGTCTCGTTTCCGCTTTTCTTCCATTTATGTCCCACATCGGTGGTACGGCCCAGCGTCTTCAGCATTTTGTAATAAACCGTTCGCTCGTAGAAATGCTACTGCCTCTTCTTCGCTCGAAATGAAGTTTCAGAAAACTCTTTTAGCAACATTTTGTTTGAAATTATATCAATCTTCATTTTGGGGCTTATTTTATACCAAAATAGTTTATTAAAAGTTTGGATATTAGCACAACTTTATTGACCAGTAATGAGTTTGTCATAATTTCCCTAATTTGTTTTTGCATTTCTAATGGGTTTGTAATCTTCTTCTTCGCGTGCCATCTCCTCTAAGAAGGTTGGCAAGCTCTAAAATTATTCAACCAGGAGATGCGTCTTCTTCGGCGACTCCTTCTACCCTGTATTCTTCCTTGCATTATTAATTGCAACAAGTTATAACGCTCGCCCCTCATGACATGTCCCAGATATTGCAGTTTTCTGACTTTAATTGTATTTACTCTGAGATAGCGCGTTCCGTGACTCTATCCACCCAACTTATTCTTAATATCCTTCTATAGGCCCATAACTCGAAGGCTTCCAATCTGTCCGAAACATCTTTCTTTAAAGTCCAAGCCTCCAACCCATAAAATAATCCGCAGAACACGTAGCATCTCAGAAGTCTTATCTTTAAAGAAATTGAAATGTCCCTACTGCAGAGTACTTTTTTCAGTTTGTTGAAAGAATTTCTTGCCTGTCCTATTCTTGCCTTAATCTCTTCTGTGTTTGTAATACTTTCTCTAATTTGTTTGAGTTTGTCATAATTTCCTTTTGCATTTCTAATTGACCAGTTATGAGTTTGTAGTAGTTTCTCTTATTTGTTTTCGTACCTTTTTGAGGAGGATGTAGACCGCATTCCGAATCAGCTAAACTGCCGTAGATCGCATATTAGACGGTAGACCGCATACCGAACCGGCACCAATTGTTCTGTGCTTAAACATGCTAAAGCGTTTTGTACAAAATCCAACGATTCAACAACAATTTTTTAGAGCCAAAGCTGTTAGTCATATTAGAGTATTATTATCATTAAATAGGTACGACAAATATTTTTTCCATCCGAATTTACCACCAAGATTAAGAATATCATTCTGATATATATTTCTTCTTGTAAGTCATCATCATATTTCACAGTTCTTCATCAATTTACTCCAGAAAAAAATTTCAGCATGAACATTGGTGTCAGAGCATAAATACAGATAATATAATAAGGTATTAGATTTTACGGTAAGAGATATATGACAGAACATCCTCATTACTTTAAAAAAGGAAAATGAAATTACAATGTTTCACTGCAAAAAATCAATCAAGATGCTAAAAGAACTACGAAATAAGATCAAAGACGACCTGATAGAAGATATAAGAACCAAAATATGGCATACAATGTATGAGTATGACTGATTTGGATAGTTGCAAAGGGTTGACGAGTTAAAAAGGACGTATACAGTGGCAATAATATTTTCTTGTAGCTATGGGACTCAGGTATAATAAACTGAGAATTCTGGCCGGTTTCAATACTTTGCATACTCAATTTCCTTTGTCGGTTACACTCTTACCAAAAGTTTATACTGTTAGTAAAGCATTAAGCCAAAGCTGTTATTTTTTTCGTAGAAATAATTGCCCGTTGTATTACCTGGTCACCATCACCTTTTCTTACTTTGTTACAAACTTGTAATATTCAAATAAGAAACCGCCGTTAACCACTTTATTGACTTTTACTTTATAATAATCTTTCTGGCTATAATAAAATATTAACGACACAATGAGCTTTTACCCAAGCTGTTAAAACATTTATTATATATGCACTGGGTATTTATTTCGCAGAATATTTATGATTTTTGTTTACAGTACTAATCTAAACACAATATTTGAAGAAAAAAAAACTATCAAATTGGTCCTGGAACTGTTTACTTGTGGCATATTTAAATTAAATATTCTACTTATATGATATTATACCACAATTGGTTATAATGAAAATTGCATTTTATATTTGGTTTTAAATGCTCTGTTACGCAGACGATGCAATTTTGGTAGCTCACAACGAAGATTGCCGTCAAATACTAGTTCACAAATGTATTACAAGCGCCAAAGAATTTATCATGAAAATTACAACAGAAAAAAACTATAACAATAGTAATCAATATAAGAAAGACAAAAGAGCACAAGCAGGGTTATCAATATTGATAAAAAAAGACTTAAAAGGAAATCTGAAAAGCTGGGAACAAATCAATGAGAGAATTATTAGAGTATCTTTTTCGTGGAAAGGCCAGGATCTCGAGATATTGTACTGTTGGGAGATTTTAATGCTTGGACAAGAAAAAAAAAATGACAAAGTCGTAGGTAAATACGAAGATGCAAAAATAAATAAAAATGGGGATCATTTAATCCAATTCTGCGAACAGCACTCTCTGAAAATCTTAAACGGATTCTACAATCATAAAAATATCTATAAGTATACCTGGGTCCATTCAACGAGAATCACCAAGTCAATTATAGATTATTTTATCACAAATCAAGAAACACACATAAAAGTCGAAGATGTAAAAGTGTTAAGAGGACCGTAATGCGGAACTGACCACTATATAGTAAGATCAAAATGTTACCTACATTATCGACTGCAACCACGTTCATTGAATCCAACCAAATACAATATTAATGCACTGCAAAAAGACTCAACATCATTTTTGTATAAGTTACGGCTTAGCAAAAAATTAACAATTCTAATCTGCATAAAGGCAGTGAAGCAGCTTATGACGCACTCGCTACGATCCAAACGAACAAAAGGGATACTCCATTCTGGTGAAATGACATCGCCAATGTAGTAAACAATAACAAACCAGCATACCAGAAGTGGCTGCAAACAAATAACCCAGATGATAGACGAACATACGAACGATCAAACAGAGAAATAAAAAATCTAGTAACAAAAGCCAAAAAATGTTTCCTGAGAAAGAAAATGCAAAGAGCTTAACAAACATATAGGGTCAACAAGATCAAGAAAAGCATGAAGAACAATAAAAAACCTGAGAACAAACGTAAAAAGTGAGTAGAATAGATTTAATAAAAGAAAGATCGAAAATTACTCACAACGTCTTACTGAAACAAGACCACAATTCACGAACACCATTATAACAATATATAAAGTGGAATAAGATGAAGAAGATAAAATACCAGTACAGGAAGTCGAATATGCAATACGAAATGTAAAAAATCGAAAAGCATGCGAACCACAAGGCATACCGAACGAGTTATTAAAACACAGCTTTCAAGTACAGCACTTGGAAATACGCTTTGGTAAAACCACTGCCCAAATCAAATAAACCTGAATCACTTAATGATCTTCGCCCAATAAGCATCCTACCGGGACTGTCAAAAATTTTAGAAAAGGTTATCTATAAACAGATAACTCTGAGATAGCGCG
>NW_027314531.1:0-13998 GCF_040954645.1 Diabrotica undecimpunctata | reverse complement strand
TGAAGTGTTTCTATTTTTCATTTATATTTCAATCTTTCTATGTTGAGAAAATTTACACAAAGCAATTTGGGATACATGAATTATTTCGAAAAACTCAAATCAAATTTGCTTTTAGGTCTTTTAGATCTATGACTCCAACTCTTATTACTCCGACTAGAAATATTTGATCTTCGTCACTTATGTCAATTGTAAAGTTTTCACTTCGAGAACAACAAGATTAGATAAAAACAATTATTACATTAGACTCGAAGGAAAGCTCAATTGGGAATGAAGTTTAGTGATCTCGAAAAAGTAACTACTCGTTACTTTATATTGTTACCCAGGAGCGGCAATAACTTTTTTCTAAAAATATCTTTGTAATTGATATTAGAATATATAATAATACTAATTTAATTAAATAAAGTATATAATATTTATTTATAAAATGAAAGTGATTTGAATTTTTGACTTCGATGGGAGTCATGCGCACCTGGCTAAGAATTTCTAGTGTATCGCTGACTGACTCCGATCGGCACAAGGCAAATTAGAACGTTTTTTCTAGAAAAATAATTATATAACGGAATTTTAGAAAAAATAAGTTTATTTATTCTGTAAAATACAGAAAGATTCACACAATGATTTGATTTTGATTCACATTCAGCAATTTCAAAGCATTCAACACAAAATCCGGGTTGATCAAGACATATTTCGCATTGATATATTGTCTGCTTTCTAATTTTGTTTTCGGAGCATATTTGGCAACGCTTTCTCTTTGCTCGTCCCTTATTAACCATAGGAAATTTTGAAATACTATGTGTAGAGGCAGGAATATTTCTTGTTTTTTAAGTTTAAAGCCCAGCATACTTTCCGCCATTTTAAATCACGAAACTACCACAGCAAAGAACTGGTAAAATTTGTTGACACTTTAAGTCCTCATTACACCCTGACAAACATTAACTAACGTCGGTATCATGCTTAGTAAAATATCTTCTTCTTCTTAGTCGTTGACCTGATGCAGGTATCGTGATATCATGAAGCTATTAGCTAAATTTCCATGTTCCTCACGTTTTTCTATCTTCTGCCATTCTAGCACATTCTGACAATGGAGCGCCAATGGTAGCAACAATATGGTCCGTGTATCGTGTGGGAGATCTACCTCTATTTCTTTTGCCTTCTACTTTTCCTGGATGGTAAGTTTTTCAAGACCATTTCTTCGAAGCACATGTCCAAAATAGCTTATTATTTGTTCTGATATAATGTGTTCTTAGTCTTTTCTTTATGTTTAGCTGGTCCAGTATGGATTCATTTGTTCTTCGGGCCACCCATGGTATTCTCAGCATTCGTCTCAACAGTACATCTCAAATACATCTATGTTCTTTTTGTCTTTCTCAGTAAGGGTCCAGCATTCCGATGCATAAGTAAAAACTGGAAAAACTAGACTTCTTACTAGTCTCATTTTAGTATCGGTAGTTATTTCATGGCTTTTCCAAATTTTTGTTAATTTTGCCATAGCGCTTTTTGCGATTGCTGACCGCCGCTTTATTTCTTCAGTACAGCCTCCTTTGTTGGTTATTAATGATCCCAGATACACAAATTTATCTACAACAGCGATATTGTTTATCATGACCAAATGATTTGATTGTTGTTAGCTCTGTCAATTATCATGATTCTTGTTTTATCTCTGTTTATTTTAGGCCCATCGTTAAGCTTACGTCTTATATCCGTTGTAGCAGGTGAATCAATTCAGCTTCAGAACTAGCGAGGATAGTAGTATCATCTGCATATCTCAAGTTGCAAATCTTCTTCCCGCAATGGTGATGCCACCGTTCCAGTCCTCAGTAGCTTTTCGCATTATCCATTCACCATAGATGTTAAATAGAATTGGGCTTAGTATGTAGCCTTGTCTCACGCCCTTTGTGACCCTGAAACTATCGGTTAGTTCCCCATGTATTCTAACTCTGGCATAATTGTTATTGTACAGGCTTTTAATTAGCAGTATCGATGATTGGGACTCCATTTCAGACAAAACCTGCCACATTTTACTCCAGTTGACAAATCGAAAGCTTTACTATAATCTATGAAGCACAAATATGTTGTGATGTTGAATTCTTTGGATTTTCTACAATCTGCCGTACCTTTAAATTTGTTCTCTAGTCCACGTCCGGGGACGAAACCTGCTTGTTCCTCCGCAATGTTAGGTAGTAAAAGGGGCTTTATCCTCTCCTCTCGAGAATTATGTGTAAGAGTATCTTACTGCAATGCACAATTAGAGCAATTGTGCGATAGTTGCTAAATAAATCTTTTGCTCCCTTTTTATGTATGGGAATATATAGTGATTGTGTCCAGTCTCAGGCCATTTACCTGTCTCCCACACTCTTTGACAAATTTGATGTATTATATCCACTACAACGTCATCTAGGGCCCAAATCATTTCAATAGGTATGTTATCTGGACGGCAGCTTTCTGACTTTTTTGCCTCATAATTGCTGCTTCAACTTCACTTTGAGTACGTCAGGTTCCGTCACAAAACTGGCATCTTCTTGTTGTGATGGGGCGTCTGTGCTTTCCTCCATCATCATCGTCCACAGTATTCTTTCCATCTGTGTAAAATATCTTTTTTAGAAGTGAGTAGCGTTCCGTTATCATCTTTGATAGCAAGGTAGTTTGGTGTAAAGAAACGTGTTATCTGCTTTATTTTTTAAACATGTCTCTGTCTCAGTTTTGGTTTTATGCCTTCTATTTCCATGCAGATTTTGTTCAAATCTGTGTTCTTGTCCTTTTTGCAGAGTCGTTTTATTTGACCGTTCAGCGCTTTATAGGCCGTAAAATATACCGTCTTACAAATCAACGGGCTGCTGTCCCCAATCGGAGTCATGCGCACCTAGCAAACGACCACTTTCACTCCGATCGGAGTCATGCACAGCGAAGTGTTAAAAAACCTCAAGGATTATCTTAAAACCGATATGCACGCACTAACAAATGTCTTTATACTGCCGGAATCTTTTCAGTCTGCTGGAAGGACAGATCATATAAAAATCTTGAGTTCTGACAGCTAATAACCTCTGTCCAATTGCCCTACCGGAAGAGGCCTCTGCAGAAAAAACCACTGGACATTCTATCATTAATATCAGACTATGGAATATTGTCCATCAGTTCTGTTACTTTTGCGTCTCTCTCTCTTGTCGTTTCCTCATTGCTGAGGATCGTGATTTCCTACAATGCGGGCTGTCAATTCTCTCCATCTCTTGCGATTTGGGCTGCTCTCATGGACTCGGAAAACGTCTCTTTCCAGTGGCTTTCTGTACTTGATCTGACCATCGGATAGGTGAGCGTCCTCTGCCTCTACGTCCTTCTTTTGCGTACAACTTGTCTTTTTCTTCCATAGATTTTTACTTAGTTCTTCTTCTTTCTATGGTGCCTATCCGTTACGGATGTTGATTGATTACACTGACATGGCTATTCTGACTTTGTTGACTGCTGCCCTGAAAAGTCCGGTAGTGGTTAAGTTAAACCATTTTCGCAGGTTATGCAGCCAGGATATTCTTCTTCGTCCTGGACCTCTTTTCCCATGCACTTACTTTGAAGTATGGTCCAAAATAGGTTGTATCGTTGTTATTGCGCATTATATGGCCCAGGTGTTCTAGTTTGCGACGTTTATGGTTATGACTAGTTCGCGCTCTTTACCCATTCTATGTAGTACTTCTTCGTTGGTAACTCTGTCTATCAGAAATCCTCAACATGCGTCTATAGCACCACATCTCAAATGCTTCGAGTTTCTCAGTGATGCTTCAGTTAAGGTCCATGACTCCACGCATATAAAAGAACGGAGGATACGTAGCATTTTAGTAAACGAACTTTTATTTCCAATTTTATATCGTGGCTGTTAAAGATTTTTTCATTTTGACGAAAACTGATCTTGCCTTCTCGATCCTTATCTTAATTTTCATCGATTGGTCCCACTGTTCATTTAAGTTTGCACCAGATAACAAAGTTGGTGATTTGTGTTATAGATTGTTGGTTAACTAGTAATTGACCAGGTGGTATCCTATTTTTGCTTATAACCATGTATTTGGTTTTTTTGATGTTAAAATCAAGCCCAAACTGCTACTTACTTCTGCCACCTGGAGACAAGTGTCCGCAGACCTTTAAGACTGTCTGCAAAATGACAGTATCATCAGCGTATCTTATGTTGTTCAATCGTTCTCCGTTTATAAGTATTCCCTCGTCTATGTCCGTTAGCGCTAGGTTCATAATGTGCTTTACTTAGTTGGCGCATGGATATTAATTAGAGTGATTTTTCTGAACTGACTTCTTACACTTAGAGATACAACGTATCTTTAATTTCTTTAAAAAATTACACCAAAAACCCTGTGCCAACAAATGTTATGCATACATAAAATTTTCTTCTTCTTCTAGAATCTGTGCAAAAATGTTATTACAGTACATTTGATGGCTTCTAATCGTTTCTTGCACAATTTGTGTACGTGCTCCAGTGCATACACTTATAACTAGATACTGCCAGTGGGTTAATATAATTCTTTTGTAGTCACAACAAATACATTTGTTTAGATTACTTTTAATAAATAAATACATTGTTGAGCAATTACTAATTGTGTAATTTGTCATAAAACTTAGTTGTTTACTCTTAAAATTCGTTAACTAAAGATAAATTTTACTCGTCATTTATTTTGTTTGTAATATAAATATATTTTTTTTAATTTTAATAACACTTTTTCGTATAAATTGTCTTCTTATGTGTCTATCAAATTATATTATTGTTACAGACAAACTCCTTGACTCTGGGTTAAAGAAGATAACCGAACCTAATTCCTAGAACGTCAACGAAGAAAAGATGTGCGAAAGTTGACACAAAAATGAACTTGCATCTTTTGACTCCAGACGATGGCACGCAGAAGGCGCTTGCTAAAGTCATACTGGGCATCATAATAGGATTGTTTGCATCTCAGCTGTACCTCGGGGGTGTCCAGGCTCCCATAAAGACGTATTACTCTCATCATTTGATCAGCGAAGAAGATCGTCGTGCGTTGAACAAAAGCTTGCTCTTCGTGGCATTATGACTGCCCAAAAATTCCTGGATACGCGAGCAAAGGCTGTGTTACGAACACGTGGGGGAAGGAAGTGCCGGGGGAAAGTGATGTTTTTTATTGGAAAAATTCGTACAGTAACATGTGCCGCTAGTTGCCTTACGAGGAGTGGACGAAGTTACCCGCCACAAAAAAAGTCGTTTAGGATGCTTAAATATATGTATGATAATTTTATCGATCAGTATGAGTGGTTTTTACGAGCGGACGATGATGTTATATAAGGACTGATCGGTTAGAGGAGTTGCTAAAATCTGTCGACAGCAAGAAAGCCTGGTTCATAGGTAAGAGCACTATTTGATTTACGTCTGATTAAAAAAATTAAGAAAATTGCTTTATTGGAAGCCGAGAAAATACTTTTTTTACGTATACCGATTTTGATATTTGAAATTCAATTTTATTTAACCTAATTTTTAGTACTTTTCACGCGCAGTACCGATGGTTTTTATTATTAATTTATATATTATAAATATATTGAAGAAATGCAAATTTTTGAAAGAAAGAACTCCGAAATAAAAAGGTGATAATTCAAAGATTATCATCCTATTGTTTATAAAGTCCTACCAGAGATCTAAGAGTGTCATTACTACTTTATTATATTATCGATATGTGTCTACCGCAAGGCAGCCTCTGGACAGGATCGTACTTTTATTTTCGATTTGAATTATTTATTCGATTGTTAGGTGTGTTTAAAAGCCGGTCTTTACCATTGTCTACTAAAGTTATAATAGTGCGGCAGCGGCAGCCTTAAAACAAAGACAAATTAACACAGTGTGGTCCATAACAAAACAACCGATAGTAAGTAGAAAAAAAGAAAAGACGCTGGTTTTATTAAACTAGACCGGAGTGATGTGGACATCATTAGAAGAAATATTTATATGAAGAACAGATGGTCCCCACGTTAAAAACCATCATGCAAAAGTTGCAGAAAGATGACACAGGAAGCAAGTGCTGCAGTGAGACAGTAAGGCAATGTCTTCTAAAAAACGGCTTTAAAATAAAAACGATCGATAAACGCCAAGTGATTATGCATCTGCTCGTCTACAAATATGGAGGACCGAACATGACACCACGTCAGAATTATTTGAATACTCGACTCGGTTTTCGACGAAGTTATTGTCAAAGTAATGAACTGCCGGTCAACTTTGACCGGTATGACCGGTCTTCTTCTTCTTAGAAGAAGAAGGATATTGAAAGGATGGATGGAAAAATTTAAATTCAGGGATGGTCTGGAAACTTGCTGGAAACGACGAAACAGCGGAAAAATCAAGACTAGAAGAGAGACAAATGAAACAATTAGAAACTTGGTGTAGTATCTGTTGCACAAATGTGCAAAAATAATTATTTTGCTCACTCTGAGATAGCGCGTTATCTGTTGCACAAATGTGCAAAAATAATTATTTTGCTCTTATCGTATATTATAATTAAATTAATGCTAAAGTATTGTAAAAAGTCACCTTTTTCCTATCGGCATATACATTTGTTTGATTGCTAGTTCTTTATTCGCATCAACGTGTTGTAATAATGTGATATTTCTATAATAAACCCTATTTAGTAGATTAATCTACTAAATTATTCATCGTTATAATACCTATATGTTAACTTATAAATAACTTTACATAGAACAACTCAATCGTCAGAAAATAATAAATTTAACCGATTTTCCCTAAATTTTCAACATGTTAGTAATAGATGACGATGTACCTGTATGATTTCCATTCATTCTCTATAAAAGTCAGCTCCTCTTAACCCTTATGTTTTATGCATACATAAATCTTTTGTCCACCGATTCTTGAAAGTAAAAAGAAATTCTTAAGCAAACATTCATTCCGATTAAGCAGGTAAAAAACGGTCTAGACCCGTATTAGATTTTCTGACATATGATAAAAAGTCCATTAAAATGAATAATGTTACTCGTAAAATAGAAATGCATTTAAAAGGATTTATATTTATGTTTTCTGAAAGCAGATCAAATGGAATTTTACTGGGGATATAAGTATATCAATGTGTTTTGGTTAACACCGGGAGGAATTAGACAATGAGACTGTTTAAGCCCCTTCTTGTTTAACCTACTCATGGGCAAAATTATAAACAAAGTAACATCTCTCAATCTCGGATACAGAATGGGCAACAAAAGAATTGGTATGGTGTGTTACGCAGATGATGCAGCAATTATTGCCGAATCAGAAGATGATCTTCAAATACAGCTCTTTCAGTTCTTTTAAATAAGCCGCCAACTAAATATGACCATTTCTACCAACAAAACTAAATGTGTAGCAGTAGCAAAACAGTAGCAAAAGATCCGCTCAGATGTAAGTTAGTGGTTGAGAACAACCCCATAGAACAGGTGATGCAATTCAGATATCTAGGCATAGATATATCAAGCACACACGACCTAGTAAAGGACCTAAGGAGATCAACAAAACAAAATTCAAGATATTGTAAAATGGGGAAGGCAGCGTAAGAGGATGTTGTACAATCATGTAGGATGAATGGATGAGAATAGACTCCCATTGCCCTAGAAAACAAGCCGCCCGGTTCAAGACCTCCCGGAAGACCACCTAAAAGATGGAGGAATAGTTGGCAATCTACCTCCTACAATCTGGTATTAACGATAACTCCGGGCATTCGCATAAGACATGCTCTACAGTTTTGTCTTCTCGTTCACACTTCCTACATAGAGGTGTGTCTGCCCCAGTGTGTGGAGGTGTTTGCTTAGTTGACAATGACCAGTTAAAAAACCAACTGTCAAGCGTAGATTTTTCCTGGTCATTTCCAAGTACTTCTTTGATGCTAACTCTTCAAGATTACTTAGTGTTACTCTGGCAAGTCTACATCCTTGCCCTTCTTCCCATCTTTTTACGGTTTGCGTATGGGAGTGACTTTTTCCGCGATTGTTGTAGTTGACCAATCAAAAAGATCCCCAGGTCCTAAGAGTCTTAGGCCTGTTGCCTTTATTCCTATCGTGTCCTTTAACCTACTTCAGAATGATGGTATTACCATCAGAACCTTGAGTTAGCGACTTGTGACACTCCATTACTAACCCTGATGTGACACGTGGTCTATTCAAGGTTAGTAGCGCTTGTTTGCTATCTGTGCAGATTATTATAGTTTTCCCTGCTATACCTTTTTGGGTTATCTCTTTTGCGGCCATGGAGATACCAGCCAGTTCTGTCTGAGCTACGCTGGCATTTTTGCCCATACCCCACTTTATTCTTAGATTCAGTGAGCTGGAGTATATCCCGCATCCTCAGCCTTCTTCCATTTTGGAGCCATCGGTGTATATGCAATAGGCATTTGCCACGTTTGTCTTCCTATACTGTCTTGTTTCGAGTTTGTAGGGTTTGTCAAAGACAAACTTTGGTTCAATTGAGTCGCAGCCTGTCTGTAGCAGTGGTGGCGCATCCAGCTCTCCCCGCCAAAAACGAGTTCTCAATTGTCCCATTCCTACATCAAGGTTTGCACGAGCTGAGCTCAGTCGCATTATTGTCACCAGCGCCACCTCTTTGACATATATATCTAGAGGCGTGATGTCTATGATCAACTCCATTGCAGCAGTTGGTGTTGTTTTCATGACACCTGTTATATTTATGCAAGCCATCCGCTGAATATGGTTTCTCTGCTGCTCATAGGCAATATATGCTCTTTTAGCTCTACCATCTAAGTGTGAGTTTCATGTTAACTTCCTGTCAAGGGTAATACCAAGGTACTTCACCTCGTTAGAAAAATTTAGAGTGTAGTTTAGAATCCTTGGGGGACTCTGAGATAGCGCGTTTCTTTTCCCGGTAAAGAGTACCATCTCTATTTTCTTAGAATTGATAGATAGTGAGTGTTCCTTTCACCATGTTTCTATTAGTCGGAGAGCAGCTTGTAATCTCTCACATAGTGTGTTTTCAAACTTACCGCTTTACAGGACAGCAGTATCGTCTGCATAGGTTATTGTGTAGAACCCGTTGCTGCTGAGTTGGTCAACCAGGGTATCTAGAACTATGTTCCAGAGGAGTGGTGATAGCACCCCTTCCTGTGGACACCCCCTCGTAACCATGCCTCTAACAGAAACGTCTTCTACACGTATGCTCTATTAGAGAGCATACTGAATATTCATTCGCTTACGGCCAGGGGAGCATTCCTGACGTTGAGCTGTTGGGTGATGGTTGGGAATGTGGTTTTATCAAACGCTCCCTCAATGTCTATGAATATACCTAGGGTGGATTCTTTATTGTCCAGCAATCTTTCAATTCTTCCCACTACATGATTCAGTGTAGAATCGGTAGAACTTCCCGAAGTATATGCATGCTGATTTGGGTGAAGTGGGTTATGAACCAGAACTTAACTTGGGCTAGAACATTAATAAAGGTAGGTTCGGTGCCTCTATTTAAGATATACAAATCTTTTCTAATAATATAGTCATAAAGAGACTTACCTCGAGCGTTATTATCTCTGCTGCCCCAGCATAAATGGTGAGAGTTCGAATCGTAGCCGGTAATAAGTTCTACCTTCTGACTAAGACAATGGTCTACCAGATCTTCCATTGGGTGTAGGGTGGCTGCATCTGAAGGTAGGTAGTCCGATGCTAGTATCAACTCTTTATTTTTGCCCTTTCCCCATGGGCATTTCACTTTAACTGCAGTTACGTCTGAGGTGCAAAACTGCGTCATGGGGTTAGGATTTGATTTTCCTGGGAACATATATTGCTGTTCTCGGTTGTTGATTGCTTGATAAGCTGAAAATTTGACCGTTTAGACTGCTAAAACCAGTTATTTTGGTCTTAGTTATCCAAGGTTCTTGGAGTAGTGCTATTGCATCCTCCGTTACATCCAGGCGGCGACATCTGACACCTTCGTGTGTTGGAGGTTGCATTGAATAATAGTAACCTTATTTTTACGACGTACTTGCCCATGGCTTAGGTATCGTCCCGATTCTTTTAGGTGTCCAGGAGGTTTCGGAGCCTCCTTTGCCGAGTTCGTCGACCATCATTTGATGCTCTTCTCCCTGCTGTGGGACTAAGGGTGTGTCAGTCTCAGCAACCGTCGTGGGCTGCAGAGTGTCTAAGGTTCCTGGTTCCAAGGAGGTATCCTTCACTGTTGGTGCTTTGATCTGCATACATCATTTAAATCATTGTATATACTTTAAACTAATAAGTCAAATAATACTATTGTGATAAATAGTCTAATACGGTTTCAGGTCAAACAGGCCGAGGCAACACCGAAGATTTCGGCCTTCTATCTCTCGACAACGACGAAAACTTCTGCATGGGTGGTCCAGGCGTCATCTTTTCTAGGGAAACACTCAAGAGGATGGCACCTTCAGTCGAAGAGTGCCTACAACACCTCTACACGACGCACGAGGACGTAGAACTGGGACGCTGCGTCAGGAAATTCGCTGGGATATCTTGTACGTGGTCCTATGAGGCGAGTGACTACTCTAGCGTAAGCAGAAAATAACATTCAGAAAGTATTTATGCGAATCTAACTGATTTAATTGTCTTTCAAAGCAAAATTAAACCTTATTTATGATTTTTCATGTTTTGTACGAGAATAAAATCATTAAAGGTGGTAAGTTTTCAAACTATCATCCTGTATATTTCTGTTCCCTCGCGGGAGAAGTTGATTATTTGGATTTTTAGAATGAAACTTTGTTTCTTCATTTCAATTAGTTCTATTATTAATTTGCTATTCTCTACTTTTCATTTGCTTAAGAAGTTGATTCGCAGGATACTTTAGATTTGTATTTGGTGATGGTGGGTATTTAACTTATATGAATTGTTGTTAGACAATTTTTTGAGTACTTAGAATATTATGATATAATAACCAAATACAGATCTAGTTTCAATTCTAACACTATTCGTACATTAATACTGTATATCAAATAACACAATTGCCAAATTTTTAAAACACTCTGAGATAGCGCGTATGATTTGTTTTAAACAGTTACAAATAATTTTATCTTAACAGATGGCGCCACAGCTATAATATTCCTGACTAACGTATGCCCCTAATAATGAGTTTAGTTAATGATTTCTCGTAATGGCAAAATTAAGGAGGCAAAATACTACATTGTACTTGCATTACACGAGAGAAATACTTCTGTAATAAGGATTTTGTAAGGTTTACAATATCCTGCAAAAAATAACTGCTATCTTAGGCTATTACAAAATGTTTCCGCATTTAACTGTTAGAACCATTAACTTTAGAAAGTATATAATCACATCATGAATCCACAAAAACAACAAGAGTTGTCCATCTAATCTTATTTTTAATGACACAAGTAATTTTGTCTCCTTAATAATTAGGAATTTACAAAAAGTGGTCCAGATGCTTTCTTGAAAAATTTTTCCTTTCCCAAGTAGTACAAAAGTTCACACGGAACGTTTTTCATTATGATTTCTTTAAAAAAACACCTATAGTCGGTTCGCTATATTTACGCGGGTTTCGGATTAAAAATTTTATTGTAAGTACCCAGTTTTAATTACCTGCTCTTTGGGGAAATATCAACTGGTCAAATGAAATGAAAAATAATCCATAACTTTTTTTAATTAAATAATAATGGAAAATCTTTTATATAATTGACAGTATAATAAGGAGAATTACTTCATTAATGGAGTCTAATGTGGCTAATATAAACCTAATAATAATTTTATATTACACTTCACACAGAAAATATGGTCTATGTATATTTGTTGCATGGAGAGAATTTCTAATGAAAAATAAAAAAATTTAACTTGCCAACAAAAATGAAAATCAGTCATTATCATCAAAAATATCATAATCGTCATCATCATCACTGTCATCACCATTAATTGTTATTATGATTGGACTTATTTTGTTTATTATATTTTCACGAGTCCACCAATTTTCTATTAGTTTCTCGCACTTGAATATACAGTTGCACCACACTTCTGGAGTTACAACTGAAAGTGCCTTTCGCCAAGTTTCCCGAACTGCGTCGTCGCTATAACCGTTAGGCCCAATATGGTTGTCATAATATTGTTTTGCTATTCCCCATATATATTCGATGGGATTAAACTGGCAATGATACGGTGGCAGACGTAAAACTTGATGACCGTAACTTTCAATAATCTGATCCACAACAAAGGTTTTTGGTTTTGCGTGGATATTTGCCAAGCGTAATAATTCTGATTTTAAAATATGTTGTGTAAATGGTATATGTTCCTTTGTCAACCATTCTTTACTTTTATTAACAGTCCAAGAATTCGTTGGACTTTTGTTTAATACTTCAGAATGCTAAGGTGCATTGTCTAAAATAATTACGCTGGGAACACTTAAACCTGGGAGAAGTTTTTCATGTAACCATTTTACAAACATTTCTGTGTTCATATTATCGTAATAGTCACTTGATTTTGATTTAGATGAAAATATTAAATCAGCACCTTCTATAAAACCCGATTTCCCTCCTGCATGTAAAATTATGTGTCGCTTCCCTTCTCCATCAGTATGTTTGATAGACTTTACGTTATCATCTTGCCATATTCTCTTGGTTGCACCCCTAGAAAATATCCATGTTTCGCCTAAATATATAAAATTTGCCCTTTCTTCTTTTAATTTAGAATATTTTCTTACAAAGTTAATTCTTTTATGCACAACAGAACTTCTTTCACAAAGGGCTTTTCTGTTATCCTCCTTTTGAAATTTGAAACCGAAATTATGTATCACTTGCCATAGACTTGTTCTGCCAATTTCGTCAAATTTTCTATCTTTTAATTCCGAGAGAATTGTATTTAAGGTCACATGTTCCTTGTTGGCTCGCATTCGATAAATGGTATCACGAATTTCAAATTTTTTTCCATTTGGAATATCTTTCGTTTTCAATGATAGGCGAGTTTTTCGGTGATCTTCTTTCGGCCGTTCATTATTGCGATTTTGTAATACTCCTCTTAGTTTGGTTTCACTAATTCCTAGAGCATCACATACGCGTTGTTGAACAGACATTACCGATTTTAAAGGATCGCCATTTTCTTTTTCATCCGTAAAATACTTATGTACACTACAAATTAGACTATCTACATCTAACACACGTCTAGGCATTTTTAAATATTTCCACCAAACATACAATGTCAACACTGGCAAAGAATCAATTCAACTGCAATATTGTAACAAATTTATACCTACCCTAATGTTATTTTAATGTATTTTAAAATATGACCATTAATGCAGTTTTTACCTAATTTTCTGGGAAGTCGTTTACTGCAACTGGTTATCAATGAGTCATTAGCATAATTTTGTTAATCCGAAACCCGCGTAAATATAGCGAACCGACTATATACAAAATGGTGAATGTCGTGGTGTAGAAAATGCGAAATAGTGCCAGAGATTAACGGGCCTCGCCCGAATTAAGAAATAAGAAGTAGAAGGAGAGTATTACAAGAAATTTACAATAAAGTAAATTTCATTTCTAACTACTTTCGAATGAAAATTCTTTGCTTTGACAAGACAATTTGGTACTTTTCAACTGTTTGGAATTGAAAAATGAGTTCATTGTTTAGACATGTACATATGCAACAGTGTTAACTTCCATGAAATTTAATAAAAATGATTACAGAGTAAACTTACAGATTCTTCTTTGCTACTTTTTATGAGACTACAAGCTTACTTTTACTTACTTACTTTTAAGCAAATATTAAGCTAAATATAGATATTCCTTCATTAGTAAATGCAACTATTTGACCACACTATTCTCAATAAATTGTAGTTTTGTAAGTTTTAAAACATTATTAATTTTAGTTTGTTCTCTTTCAGTTGTAAAATAGATTTTAAGTAAAAACAATGTTTAGTTCTTTGTTTAAATTAAAGAATAGATATTATTCTATCTCAGCATTACTGTGTAATTAGACTATTATTAAAGTGATTACTAAACTCTTACTCGGTTCCCAATTTGACCTTCACTCTGAGATAGCGCG